>NC_137127.1:2040807-2100807 GCF_949319135.1 Squalius cephalus | reverse complement strand
CGGCTGTGAAACGATTAATCGCATCCAAAACAAAAGTTTGTGTTTACATAATATCTGTGTGTTACTTATTTTGTATACACACACATGCATGTGTATATTAAGAAATATTTGCATGTATATACTGTGTATAGATATTTCTATATAATTGAAGAAATATAATATAAGAAATATTAATATTTTATATATAATTTTTTCTTAAATGTATACATGCATGTGTGTGTATTTGTGTATATATACAAAATAATTATGCACAGTACACACACACATATATTATGTAAACACAATCTTTTATTTTAGATGTGATTAATCGTTGCACAGTGACTTTTCTTCTAATAAGGACTTATTTTTATGATATAATTGCAATGTTTTTTGTTCTGTGCAGTGTGAGCAACGTCTGCTTTTGAAAGTGATTAAACGATGACAGAATATTCATTTTTTTGTTGAACTTTAAGTATTGAGCTTCAGCTTTTTGAGATGCTAATTACAGCATTAATCCTCTTTACGGCAGATATGCTCATATCTCTGGCTTATGCTAGTTGATGTGCTGTGACTTTATCTAAAACATCTTTAACTGCATTTTGATGATTCTTGTAATTATTACACATGCAGCATTTCTGACCTCATATTAATTGAAAAAATTGTACTTTTAATTAATTCGTCACACTGCTGAACCATTTAAAATGAGCAAGTGTAGATTGTTAAAAACGGAGGAAACTTCAAAGAAATTGTAGATGTATATTATGCATATAAATATTATGTTGATCAATGCAAAACTACATAAGATACAAAATCTGATGTTTTCTGATTAATTCCATCCAAATGAAGCGAGTTTATGCTGAAAACGAGACAATATAGTATCAGAAAAATATACTTAATTCAAAGGAAAAACATGTTTCTTCTCATTTTAAGCGTAAACTCACTAAACTTAAAGGCATCTGACATTTTACATCTCAAGTAAATGCATCTTGATTTAAGATTAAATACAATAAGACATGGCATGATGGTGTTTTTCATATAATATTGCAAGAAAAAGAAAAATACAATATTACAATAACAAATTAAAAAGAAATAGTATTAAAGCTCCAATATGTAATATTTTTTCACCACAAGAGGGCGCAGTTTCCAACAATAACAACGCTATGAAGGAGGTGACGATGGGAGATGTCGTTTTTAATGCGTTTTCACCATCTAGCGATGTATCTAAATGGAATTAATGAATCATGATCACGGATGAGGTAATTTATTCGTTTTTGTATTACCTGTATGTCTGATCGTATTATTTTATGTCATCATAATTAATGAACTGCAAGGAACGTGAAATGTTATGCTATATTATTACAGGCATGTGGTGTATTTCATATCTATTAAACTCATCTTTACTGTAACTATTACGTTACTTGTACAATAAAAAATAATTGATTTGCTTACCTGTCTATCAATACACTCGCGAGAGCAGAGTCTCTGTCAAGTCCAAGATTGTCGCGCAGCTCTCTCCATCTCGAAAAAGCCTGGCCGATATTTATCCGGGTTTTATTCCTCCGTTTGTCACACAGTCTGCGTGTATCCGAATATGGACGCTTTCGTTTTGTTGGCACTTCAATACTCGCCAAAGAGTAATCGTTATCCATAACAGCTATAACCATACAGTCTATGGATAACGCTATAACCACCACTTCCGCATTTGACCATGTGATATTCCGGTGTGGTGGAATATCACAGGGTCCACACCGGAAAAAAAGGATAGTGTGGACATTGCGTCACTAAGAGGCGACATTTCTTTTCCGGGACGGACAGTTTTTTTTCTGACAGGAATTTCTCTGAAATAAAAAATCTTTGGAGACTTTTGAGATATTGTAAGTACACAACTGGAGGAAATATATCACACTGTGCAAGTTATTTTCGGAAATTTTATTACAAAATTGTTACATATTGGAGCTTTAAAATAAGGTGCTAAATAATGAATAAATCAAGACATAATTACTAAATCTATATATTAACCACCAAATATATGTATAATTAAGATAAGATATAATTACTGTATGCATATCGCAAATGATTGCATCGGATTGACTGGTGTTTTTGGGAAACCTGTTTTTATTATTGCATTATTTTTTACTGTTCTGTGACGCTGATGTCAGAAATGATTCGCTCCACCTTGTGTTATATATATATATATATATATATATATATATATATATATATATATATATATGCTGATTAAACTCCATGTGCGCTATTTGTGATATATATATACTGTCATTTGGATGACATGTTGATGCATGTATAAAAACGGCTCATGTTGTTCATTGCAATGGCGGCGCATTAACTGGTTGAGATTGAGCAAGAATTGATGTAACACCTGCGAGAGCCGTCAAGAGTTTCCACCGGGCTGTGGGAAACATGACTCATTCTCACCGCCCGAGTTTGATAGTCCATATGCAATTTACAGGCGATGAAGAAAGCACTGTAAAAGATGCGATATGCACTGCATCGTGACTCTAAACTCATGATATAAACACCACAGATCACTGATCATTGTTTAATACGGCAGACAGACGCCCGTGACCCGTTCCACCCACTCAACACTCGTCTGTGTGTGTGTGGAAGTGTGGCCTTGTGTTTCTGGATCCACATGGTGTTTTATTGTCCTCCAGGGAGCCGTAGTTCCCACCGGAGAGGTGAAAAACTCAAGCGATCCCGTTAACACACTCAAGCTGCCAAAATCCCACTATTAAACGCCTTTAAAGTCGGCGAGATGCCATTTATAAAAGCATCTATTGCAGAGAGTGGTTATGGTTTCAGTGTGGATGCATGCTAGTGCTGAAGTTTAATGCATTTTTAAATATGATTGCAGATTCAGTTTTTTCTGAGACGTATTATGAACATGCATCGGGAGCATAAGCTAATTTGGCTGATGTGTGATTGAAAGCCTCAGTGAATGTTGAACACTGCACACATCATCCAGATGTTTCTGTTCCCGAAGCGTGAGGAGGATCGCGCTCCAGTAGAGGAGGTGTGAAAGCCCAATCTGTTCCTGAGAAAACTGCAGACACGGATGTCTTTATTTCCGAGAGAATATAATTATGGTTCATGTGATCGTGCCTCGGGCAGGGAATTCAACTAAGTGAAAAGATTGTTTTTTCATCGAGCCGGCGCTCACCTGAGCACTCAATGAAATCAGCATCATATTGTTCATGGAATAACTTGCATTGATGAATCGTTCATTATAAGATCATGAACTTGCTTTAAAGAGGACCTGTTCTGCTCTTTTCACATGTTCATCATCTTCAGTGTGTAATAGTGCAGTTTGAGCATGAAAAGATCCAGTTATTCTCTATATCAGTGGCAATAGCTGCGTTTACATTACAGGTTTGCACAGAACGATATTGCATACATATGTCAATGACAAAATGACGGCATTTCCATTAACCGATGTTATGCGACTAAAACTTAATTTTTTCCTCTCGTTATAAGTTGTCTTCGTTAAATACATGCAAATATGTAAAATGAAAATGATTTTCTCTATGAAAATCAGGTGTCTTCTTCTGAGGGTTGTGATCTTCCGCTTGCTTCTGCTTTCTCTTCTCACACACACACACACACACACACACACACACACACACACACACACACACACACACACACACACACACTTACTTCACTCTCCTGAGAGCTCAAAAGGCCTCTTTTTATAAGGCAAGGCAAGTTTATTTACAGGTGAAACTCGAAAAATTAAAATATCGTGCAAAAGTTAATTTATTTCAGTAATTCAACTTAAAAGGTGAAACTAATATATTATATAGACTCATTACATGCAAAGTGAGATATTTCATAAGCCTTCATTTGTTATAATTTTGATGATTATGGCTTATGAAAACACCAAATTCAAAATCTCAGAAATTTTGGAAATTTTCATAAGATGTAAGCCATAATAAACTGGCTTACAAAAAAAATACTGTTTCCATTGCAGTTTTGCAAAATATTCCTTATGCCTGAAAACCACGTCATGCGAGTGTAAAACGGTTTTTGCAACATATGGGAGTTTTTTGCAAAATTGACGCGTTTCAATTTGCGCAATTTGAAGGGTAATGTAAATTACTGTTCCTGAACTCCCTGAAACGCCTCCATTGTAGTCTCGAGTTTCTTTCGGGAATGAACACGTCACAATATTCCTCATTATAATAATTAATGCGCAGAATAAAGGGGCGGGGCCTGGTTGAGTTAGTGTGTAGTGTGTTAAACTGGCGGTTATGGAAAGGGGCGGGACATTTCCCAAACACACTCGAAGCGCTCGACCAATCACAACACACTGCTCCAGCCGACCAATCAGAGCACAGTGTGCTTTTCAGAAGGAGGGGCTTCATAGAGACAGGAAGTAAACAGAGCGTTACTGACAGACTGGGAAGAGAGGAGCCGCAACAATGGAGAATATGATGAAAATAATCAACATTCACGCAGGAAAACCTGTTCTAGTAGAGCCTGAGACAACATCAAGACTTTGAGCTTAAAATGCCGTCTTTAAGAGTCCAATTTGATTTCATGTTGACCATATATTATAGGTCCATGAATGAAAGGCTGAAAAGAAGCTCAGTTGTTGTCAGTGAAGTATGTCTGCACATTTCTGTCTTTTAGTGGAGTCATTTCCCTGAACAGAGACGAATGAACACACTGAGCCTGATCCATCTTTTATTTGTGTAAGAATGATGATTAAAAGACGGCTTAGGCGTCCTCTGTGCGCCGGTTCATTTGTCATCCTGAGATTATGTGACAAAACCACCTCTGTCTCCTTGAATGACCTGCCAAAATATCTCCTGTTTGTTTCTTGAGTGTAAAATATGAAACTACTTTCCAAATATCTTTTTAGATAGAGATTTAGAGTGATAATAGGGCTGTGATGAAGCTAATAAAATTAATATTTTGTAAAATGCATATTTATATTTTTTGACATTATATGCTAATCCAGTTAAATAGTGTAACAAAAAATTCAATTAATTTTATAGTATCATATTCTCTAGTACTGTTCAAAAGTTTGGGGTTGGTAAGATTTTTTTTTATTATTATTTTTTTTCGATCACCAAGGCTTCGTTAATTTGATGAAAATACAGTAATTTTTTTAGATATTATTACAATGTAAATCAGCTGTTTTCTATGTGAATATATAGTAAAGTGTAATTTATTCCTGTGATCAAAGCTGAATTTATTTAATTAAAAATACAGTAAAAATCACAAAATATTATTAGAATTTAAATCAGCTGTTCTCTATGTGAATATATAGTAAAGTGTAATTTATTCCTGTGATCAAAGCTGAATTTATTTAATTAAAAATACAGTAAAAATCACAAAATATTATTAGAATTTAAATCAGCTGTTTTCTATGTGAATATATAGTAAAGTGTAATTTATTCCTGTGATCAAAGCTGAATTTTCTTCAGAAATCACTCTAATATGATGATTTGCTGCTCAAGAAACATTTATGATTATTATCGATGTTGAAAACAGTTAGTTCATATTTTGGTGAAAACCATGATACATTTTGTTTGATGAATAGAAATTTCAAAAGAACAGCATTTATTGGAAATACAATATTTTATAACATTATAAATGTCTTTAATGCCACTGAATGCGTCTGTGATGAGTAAAAGCATTAATTTCTTTGAGGAAAATAAATATGTGCGATAGTGAATAATATATATCATCACTGATATTAGATGAATACATTTTGACAGGTTTTATTGATATTTTGGTGTGTGAGCTCCATCCGTGTAGATCTGTAGATCTGTAAATCTCTCGGGATGATTGAGTCTCGATCTTCAGAAGTCGCTGGTTCTTGGAGTCGAGCCTGGCGTAGCGTCACGGACAGCATTCATCACACTCCAAGGTTAAACTCAACCGCAGTTTAGAAACCATGAGCGCCGTCATCATGCCAATGTGATATTTCATATTTCTGCCCAGAGGAAAGAACGATCACAAACGAGATCTAGAGTTGATTCTCCTAGACAGTTCGTCTTTTACTGAAGTCTCCTGAGAAGAGCCTAGTGAGATCTGTGTTGACTACAACTCTCTTAGAAGAAAAGATATATACACTACCGGTCAAAAGTTTTAGATCGGTAAGATTTTTAATGTTTTTAAAAGAAGTCTCTTCTGCTCACCAAGCCTGCATTTATTTGATTAAAAATACAAACAAAAACAGTAATATTGTGAAATATTATTAGAATTTAAAACAGCTGTTTTCTATGTTAATATATCTGAGAATGTAATTTATATCCTGTGATCAAAGCTGAATGTTCAGCATCATTACTCCAGTCTTCAGTGTCACATGATCCTTCAGAAATCAGCATAATATGAGGATTTGATGCTCGAGAAACATTTATGATTATTATCAGTGTTGAAAACAGTTGTTTACATTTTTATTTTCAGGATTCTTTGATGAATAGAAAGTTCAAAAGAACAGCATTTATTTGAAATAGAAGCTTTTGTAACATTAAACGCTACCGTTCAAAAGTTTGGGGTCAGTAAGAATTTTAATTTTATTTTTGGTTGAAAGAAATAAAATAAATCAATACTTTTATTCATCAAGGATGAGTTAAACCGATCAAAAGTGACAGTAAAGACATTTATAATGTTAGAAAATATTCTATTTTAAATAAATGCTGTTCTTTTGAACTTTCTATTCATCAAAGAATTTTGAAAAAAAAATTGTACACAACTGTTTTCAACATTGATAATAATCATAAATGTTTCTTGATCATCAGATCATCATATTAGAGTGATTTCTGAAGGGTCATGTGACTCTGAAGACTGGAGTAATGATGCTGAACATTCAGCTTTGATCACAGGAATAAATTACACTTTACTGTATATTCACATAGAAAACAGTCATTTTAAGTTGTCATAATATTTCACAATATTACTGTTTTTTTTTGTTGTTGTTGTTGTTTTTTATCAAATAAATGCAGACTTGGAGAAAGAAGAAGAAACTTCTTTTAAAAACAATCTTACCAATCTAAAAATCTTAAAAATCTTACCAATCTAAAAATCTTACCAATCTTAAACTATACATGAAGAGTTCAGATGCAAAAGCCTCTAAGTGCCATCTGAAATTTTCTTCTAGAATGATCATTTTTATCAAGCTTGTATATTTAAGTTCAGTAATTTCACTTAAATGACAATTAATAGGTCATTTTTATTGCCATTTAAGTGAATTTACTGAACTTAAATATACGAGCTTGATAAAAATTATCATTCTAGAAGAAAATTTCAGATGGCACGTAGAGGCTTTTGCATCTGAACTCTTCATATATATATATATATATATATATATATATATATATATATATATGACATGTTATGCTTCTTTTCACAAGATGACATGTAATATAAATCTATGGCGTCCCCAGAAAGTGTCTGTGAAATTTCAGCTCAAAATTCCCCCCAGATCATTTATTAAAGCTTGTCAAATTTGCCCCTTTTGGTGTGAGTAAAAACTTGCCGTTTGTGTGTGTGTGTGTGTGTGTGTGTGTGTGTGTAATATTTTGACATGCTTGCCGAGAAAGGCTCACCAAAATAAACTTACTGAGTTTCACTTTTCACATTTTCTGTGTTGGTAGAAGCACCGGAGACCCGATTATAGCATCTATATATATATATATATATATATATATATATATATATATATCTCACCGCTGGAAAGATGAATGTGTATTTAAATTGGGTAATTTATGCTAATCGGTGAAGTACCGCTTTAAACACGGGAAAAGTCAGATTCTCATGATATGTCCCCTTTAAGCGAGGAGGAGAGAGAAAAAAATGAAATAACCCCTTAAACATGTAGTATGCAAGTATTATGCAATCATTTAAGACATTTGGCGTAAAGGGTTAAAATTGAGTCAAGAACCCTAGAGTTCTCTATAGAACCTTCTATATAGAAGAGTGTTAGTAACACTTTACAATAAGGTTTCATTAGTTATGAACTAACAATGACAAATACTTCTAAAGCATTTAAAGTTAATATTATTGAATAAACCTGAGCTAATAATGAACAGCTGCATTTTTATTAACTAATGTAAACAAAGATTAAAAAATACTGAAACAAATGTGTTGCTCATTGTAAGTTCATGTTAATTAATGCATTAGCCAACTTTAACTAATGAACCTTATTATAGTCTTAGAGAAACAACTGCAGAAAAATATTTGGTTACACTTTATTTTAAGGTGTCATTGTTACAGTGTAATTATACATTTAAGTACTGAGTAATATTAATGTACTTACTATAGGGTTAGGGTAAGATTAGGATTTGTTTGAGGGTTAGTTGCATGTAATTATGCATAATTTACTGTTATTACTATGGTAAGTGCATGTAGTAACAAGGACACTGTAAAATAAAGTGTTATCCAAATATTTTTGTATTGTTTTTCAGTTCTAAATGACTAAATAAAGATACATTTACTGGAGAAGCAAAATTGCTGAAGGTATTAAGTCTTGTTTACTGTAAAAAATAAATAATAAATAAATAATGAAGTGAGTTTATTCCTAAAACAAGGGTGAGGAAAATTAACTTATTTCAAAGGAAAACCAAGTTTTGTTTTTCTGGCCCCATTGGCAAATATTAGTTCTTGTTTTAAGCATAAAGTCGCTTAATTTTAATACATTTTCTAATGTGATTTTCCTGCTCAAGTAAATGAACCTTGATTTAAGAAGGTATAGATATTTGTAGTGGAAAACAATGTTTGCAGTGTGAGACACAGTAGATGATAAACCTCACGTTTTCTCGTCTCCGTGATATCTTGTGTGTGTGATGATTAGATGAATCTCCTCCAGACTGTGTGTGACTAAGGTCGCATGTTTGTGGCTCACACCACCTGTGCATTAGTCAGCTCTGACATCTCACGGATACATCATGTGACAATCTGATAGCGTAAACAGGAGCGATGTAAAACCACCAGGGGTCGAGCGTAATCGAGTCACGAGTGGATCTGATGTGCGATGCAAGCTTTCTTTTCTCTTCACCTTTCCGTGAGTCTTACCGCGAGAGCTGTGAACTCCTGCAAACCTTCAGAAATCATTTCATTTACAGGCCCGGTAATCCCTGACGATAATAACTTCATCTCGCAGGGCATCATCTCTTCGTATCTCACTGTTTCCCAGGATAAGTAGAGATGCTGGTGTTTTGGCCATCTGGAGCTTTGCACAATACCTTTTCTTAAGCGCTCAGAGGCTCACTGCAAAACAAATCTGTGTTTTTGTCTTGTTTTCCAGTGAAAAAACATCCTTAAAACAAAGATACATTAGAGAAGCAAAAATGTGTGAAATAGCAAGACTTGCTTTCAGAGAATTTTTCTTTGATTCAGTTTATTTTTCCCTTCTCATTGACAAAATGCTTTCTTGTTTTCATGTTTATGCAGTTTACCAATGAGGTGAGAGAAACAAATCAAAAAGTCCAATTTAAAATATATACAGTATATTCTCTAAAAGCAAGAAAGCAATTATTTTACACAATGTTGCTTCTTACGTACATTCTGGTTTTTAAGGGTTTTTACTGGAAATATATTGGTAAAGACAAAAATGGTGGTTAAAAACGCATATCTATATCTATTGTGTAGATGCATAGCATTTTTTTTTAATCAAATTTCAATAGGCAAAATTGTAAATGAAAAATCATCTTGAATGCATTTATTCTACATAACATCTGTATTTTCGATTTTGCTTCTCAAGTAAATTCTTGTTTTTAAAAGTGCTCCATTATGTTATTTTAAAGATTCCCAATGTTGTTTTGGCGTCTCCTACAACAGATTTACAGTCATCCAAGGTCAAAAACACTTTAATTTCCTCATAATCTCCACTACAGCATCAGCTGTTTTCTCTGTGTCTGAAACCATCAAGGATTCAGTCTCTCTAAGCTCCGCCTCTCTGAGAGCTGCTCTGCTGTGATTGGTCAGAAAGCAAACGCTCATTATCATATCTGAATCTCAGCTCTTGATCACAGTGATACGAACAGTAACGATGGCGTGGGTTTTACCGTATCAATCTCAGAAAACAGCGTCTTCTCCACATGAACAACACAAACCAAACTCTTCCAGTCTCAGATACACTACAGTGTTTGAGGGCGGAGCTAAGAGACGCTGTTCAGCCAATCAAGACCACAGGCTAGCATTATGCTAATTAGTTACATTGTTACATAGGTTTGTAACAGGAACTCGTTTTAGAATCACTTCTTTCTTTTTGGAGACAATAACTGTATTTGTGTACCTGAACTGATCTTTAAAACTAGCGGCACTTTAAGGATTTTTAGTATGTTTCACGGGAAAAGATATTGGTAAAGATAGAAATGTTGCTTATGAAAACTATTATTAAACTTGATAAAAAATGATCTTAAAGTAGAAGCTTTTATTCTACATAACCATTATCCATGCTATATTTTCTACCAAAGAGACATTGAAAAAGGGCATGACTGACGTGAAAAGCAGACTCACCGTTTCCTTGAGCATTTAGAGAAGACAGTAAATGATCCTGCTAATATGAAGCAAAACGCTGTGCCCTTTCAGACCGCACGTATTCCTTTATGTGCAAATGATTTTCTCTTCTTGTCTGTCATGTATAAGATATTGGTAAAAAGGATAGAGCATCAGTTTAATACATACACTGGAAAAAAAGCACTATTTTTGGTAACACTTTACAGTAAGGTTGCATTAATTAACATTAGTTAACTATATTGTTAACTACACATCTTGCACATTGTAAGTTAATGCATTAACCACTGTTAACTAATGGGACCTTATTGTAAAGTGTTACAATTATGGCGTGAACTTGAAATTGTGAAGTAGAAAAACTGGAATAATATTTTCTTGTAAAACAGACTCTAACAATCATCATAGAGTATGTGTAGAAATACTAAGGAGCCCTTCATGTAAACATGAATGAGAATGAGTTCTAATGGGAAAATTCACTCAAAAATGAACATTTTGCCATCATTTACTCACGTCGTTCCAAACCTGTATGCTGTTATTCTTTATTATTTTTCTTTTTGTCTGCCATTAGAGCAAATGATGGCCAAAGTTTTATTTCTGGCTGAATTATCCCTTCACAGTTTTACTCGGATGTACTTTCGAGCTTTGAAGGTCATGTTATACTGTGATGTAAAATGAAGAGCGTCCGAGCATCCATTAACCTGTTATTCTCTCTTCCACAATATTCCCAAACTGTTTTCCACTCATCTCTGATTTGTGTCTTGTTTCTTCATGATTTGCATTTGGATCATACTTGTTTTGTGTTCTCCAACTGATCGGACGCTTTGGTTTTCTCTCGCACATCCCTCTTCTCCCACACTTTCCCCTCCAGCTGGGTTTGTGAAGTCTCCGATGTCGGAGATCAAGCTCACGGGAGACGCGTTTGAGCTGTACTGTGACGTGGTCGGGAGCCCGGTGCCGGAGATCCAGTGGTGGTATGCTGATATTAACAGGGCCGACTCCTTCAAGCAGCTTTGGGACGGGGCCCGTAAGCGGCGGGTGTCCATCAACACGGCCTACGGGAGCAACGGCGTGAGCGTTCTGGCCATCTCTCGCCTCACGCTGGAGGACGCCGGGATCTACGAGTGTCGGGCCAGCAACGACCCGCGACGCAACGACCTGCGCCAGAACCCGGCCATCAGCTGGATCCGAACGCAAGCCACCATATCCGTGTTGCAGAGTGAGTTATCTGTGTACTGTAGAGCTAGAGATGCTGCGATCTCTCCAGCTTATCTAGTCTAGGGCTTGATTTTGCTCTCACGGTTATCCACCTTATTTTGCAAAACAGAAGTAAGCCATAGAGGATATGCACTGATGTCACTTTCCCACTGGAAAACGCCTCCTCAGCCGGAATGAGTGGCAAAAAAAAAAATAGAAAATGCATGACTGGATTTAATAGGAGAAACTGCGAAAACGCGAGTAAACCGAACGATTATCAGTTTAAAATAAAGGTTGGACTCGATATTGTGTTCCTTACAACTTACCAAAGATCCAGTGATCATGGATATTAACATGCAGCAGGAATCATGTTTCCTCACATTAATATGAGCCTGATTTCCACGCCGGGGAAACACATAAAGCAGATTTGCCTGTGAACGCTTTATATAAATACAATATAGGCCCTATCTTGCACCAAGCGCAATTGACTTTGTACACCGACCGACGCACGTTTCATTCCTATTTTGCACCCGTCACACAGCGGACTTTTCCCTCCACAGACGCACGTCGGTAAATTAGGGAATGAACTTGCGCTCCCGGGGGCGGTTCAGGGAAAAGAGGAGGCGTGTTCCGGCGCAAACGTTCCCTGGTGCTATTTTGCAGTTTCAGAAAACAATTCCGCCACTGACCAGGAGAAACCTCGTCTAAAGTCAGTGGCGTGTTCAGATGCTATTTTAAGGGCACATGCTTGGCCATAATGTAGCGTGTGCACAACACACACACACTTTGATTCTCTACTCTACACAGACGCAGCAACATTTTTAGAAAACCATACATAATTACAAGTACAAATATTAACACACGAGGGAAATCATTGATATGTCCATGAAGATGTGAAAAATAGGCATAAATCTAGCTTACACATTTACCCAAATTATCATACGCCTGTTTAACCGAAGCTAATCTGTGTGTGTTTCTCCATCCCCAATGTCACTTCTCTGTGTTTTACGGCCCTGACGAGAACGTCGGTCTCCTCGGCTGTGAACCGCTCCTGGCAAATCCGCCGTTATAATAGCAATCCGCCATGAAACAAGCGCGCCTGCTCTTAAAGGGAATGTGAGATGTCGCTCTGATTGGTTTATTTCACGTTACGCCCAAACCACACCTATGAGTAATGAAGCGACTTCAGACCAACACATTTTAGATTTGCGAGATCCGCCCACAAAGTTACTTGCGTTTCGCGCTTGATACTTGCGTTTCAGATTGTTAAAATAGGGCCCTATAGGTGTAAATCCATGTGATCACCTATATCAGTGTTATATATATATCATCATATCATTCAGCTAGTTTTTGTCAGTGTTTATTTAAAAACGTCCAATTATGCAGAATATACGATGGTAAATATTTAATTGATGAGTTGTCAATACAATATATAACAATACAATATATAGTGTATGATTTTACCCCATAATTCAGCATATTGACACACAATGAAAACTGCAAATCCAGCTTTCTCTGCCGGGATCCAGTTGTTTCTGTGAATCGCAGCGCTTCATTTGCTTCTCTGTTCTGTAGCTTTCGTCAATCTGTGAAAATATTCCTCAGATTTCTTGTCAAATCTAGTTGTACAGTCGATCTCAAAGCTCTTTCCCGTTTTAGATGTGTTTTGAGTGTTTTTCACATCATTCACGCTGAAAACGTCTTGCCACTCAGTGTGTGTAAGCACAGTCAATCCGGCTGACGGTGGCGTCACGCATACACACTATTGTCTGTGAATGTGCGAGACTTTGATTGATTAGCCTCTATGAAGTAGAAGAATAAGAAGTGCACTAATGCTCAAACTGTTTAATGATCGTGATAATAAACAAATTCCAGTTTGCAATATCAAGCAACATAATGGACTTAACTGGAAGCCTTGTACATTCAAGTTGCATATCCGGCTCTTACGTTGAAAATAAGGTGGATGCCTGTGGTGTAATGTTTGTTTACTCTGATGGGAGTGATTTAGTGTAACTGCAACCATATGAATCCAGAGCTGATGTGCATTACATGTGTTTAATGATCAAGGTTTCGCATCTTTCAGAGCTGAACTGCTTAACCATGCTTTTTAAAATCTGATTCAATTCCTGAATTTGAGTTGAGGTGGCAAACTGAAAATTGAATTGCATTTTGAATTAGAAATTAGAATTTTTGTCAACTTTGTGTTTAAAAAAAAAAAACAAAGCAAAAAAGTTTTTGAAAATCAGACAAAAATATAAGGTGTACTAAACCACTTTAGTGAGGAAATAACTACAATCCCATGAAGCATTGCGAACAGTATAATCAAATTAAAAATGATGTAGAATTATAAAAACGACTCATTTAGGTTTTGTGAGAGCAAAGTGAGATCGGCTCATTTCGTCATTCGCAGTGCTTCATGGAAGTGGGCGGAGCTAAAGAGCACTTTTGGTGCATTCTGCACAGCATCATGGGTAATGTAGTTTTTCACTTAAATTCCACTGTTAAACATGATTATTTAAAAAAATAAGCTGAAATAATGCAGGCTGACGGCTTCAATGGAATCAAATACCATCGATTGACAAGCTCGTAGCTCACAGTAAGCCGGTGTTTAAATGTTTAATGGTTATTGTTAAAAATAAATTTCTCAGTGGAGAAAATGAATGCACTCAAATCAAATCCTGGTATTCTTTGGCAGTTCAGTTCAACTTCACACTCTTGAACTGAAAGTGAGTCACTTCTTTATTTCTAAATTTTGCACAAACCTGGTGCATTTCGGCTATTTTATGATATGCACTTTCACTCATATTTATAGTGCAATTTCTGTTTTATGAAATTGACTTATTTTTTTGTTATGAATGTTATCTGATCTTTTGGTTTGAGTTCTTCATATAAAAAGAGGAAAGAACCAAATGACAGGAAGCACCTTTGATTTACAAAGTATTTAAATCACCGGATCATCCCAAGATAGTCATTAACACATGATTATGTAATACATAAAGCATATTTGGAGAGGAAAATATTGGTTACACTTTATTTTAAGGTGTCATTGTTACAGTGTCATTATATATTTAAGTACTGAGTAATATTAAGTACTTACTATAGGGTTAGGGTAGGATTAGGGTTTGGTTGAGGGTTAGTTGCATGTAATTATGCATAATTTACTGTTATTACTATGGTAAGTACATGTAACAAGGACACTGTGAAATAAAGTGTTACCAAAATATCTATAACAAAATTGTGATTGTGCTCATATTATGTTCATTCGAGATCTGATCTTTTGGTTTGTGTTCTTCATATAAAAAGAGGAAAGAATCAAATGACAGGAAGCACCTTTGATTTACCGGATCATCCCAAAATAGTAATTAGCACATGATTATGTAATACATAAAACATGTTTGGAGTGAAAAATATATCGAAATTGTGAATTTGCTCACACCGCCAACAAACAAAAAATAAAACGAAACCCCATATTATGTTCCTTTGAGTTATTTTTCTTTGACTTGGGACAGTATTGTATTGATTCCTTGGTTTGACCCTGGTGTGTCCGAATGTCACCCTTCCCTTTTGGCAGACTTTGAGGATTCCCGCTGAATTCAATAGTCTCTCAGTCCCCGTCCTCTCCTAATGCCCTTGAGCCTCTTGTTATGGATGACCACAAACCCAGACAAATCCCTCGCTCTCTGTCTGCCTCTCCTCCTCCTCCTCACTCCTCCTTCCATCACTGCTTCCCGTTTCTGGTCAACATTTTTGTTTCATTTAGTCTGTTTGTTTTTCAGTTTTTTGTTTCACTGCGTGGGTTTTTTATTTCCTTCAAAGCCCGACATCGTGCGCAGAGCGTAAAGCCTGACGGCGCTTTGAAGTCATGCCGGGTTTTATCCGTGCATTTTTGTCCTTGGGAAAGGGTGGATGGGACCAGGAAGAAGACACAAGGGGTCAGTTCAGTTACACGGCAATTCCTTATCTTAATACCTTGAGAAAAACCAAAAAATCCTAAGATTATCTGGCTGGGCCATCTGTTATAAAACTGCCCTGTGTGCCGGAGAATGACCTTGTGCCTTCTTTACATTTGCCTGTGATTCAGTAATGACATTATACTCAGATCCTCAAACGTGATTAATTGTGCATGTTTAACTGAAGATCAGGGATTACTGTCCATCATCTTCACTTGCTGAATAAAACATGCATCTGTTTATGACATGCTTCATATTCTGTCATTACTGAGAGTCAGTGTTTTCATATTATATACATGTGATCCGGCATCGTCACATGCATATAACAGGCTATACATGCGAATGATGTATAGTTTGTCAGGAGATTTGCGGTGGTCTTGTCGAGCTTCATAGGTTTCCGCGTGCTTGTGTGTGTGTAGAGGCTTTAGCGTGTTAATATTTTCACCCACAAAACTTCTCTTCACAGTTTTCTTCCTGGCGGAAAGATCGATTTCTTGTTGTTTTGGCTGAGGATTGTGAGCCGGAAATTAAATCCACTGATTGACCATTAAACTCTTTCCTCTTAGCAGGTGTCCTCCAGATGACCTTCGACTGGATCTCCACACTGATATTTGTGTGTGTGTGTGTGTGTGTGTGTGTGGCCGAGAGAGAGAGAGAGACAGAGAACTGGCAGTAACGTTCCCCTCGGATAAAGCAAACTGCAGGAGAAGGTGTGAGGAATGCTAATTGGCTCATCTGATGCTCCTCCCCCAGAGTGGGAATGATATCTAGAGGTTTTACTGTACGAGCGCTGGGTGATTATTTTCCTTCTGGATGCTGAGGTTGCTACGGTAGAGCCGCTCGACACACAACAGGCACTTTCTCATCTGATCAAAGCCTGTACATTTAGATGGAAAAGTTTGACCATAAAAAGTAGTGATATTTGTTATTTAAGCTTGTGGTCCCAGACTTTTGCCACAGTTATTAACGTCATAAATCAAAGTTTTTTTATATTTAAAATTTTTTTTTTTTAAATGCATGTACATTTATAACACTATACTTTGCGTTTTGTGCGGCATTGAATTACAAGAAACTAGTTAACACTGCTGTGTTACAACAGCTGAGGGAGTGAGGACAGATTTGACATCTTACCTGTTTATTTTATGCATGACTGTTACATATGCATATTAATATGCATATTATGCAATATGCAATAATGCATATAAATATGCATCACATTATTAATAGGGCCAGATTTACTAACGGACACTTTCTCATCTGATTAAAGCCTGTACATTTAGATGAAAAAGTTTGACCATAAAAAGTAGTGGTATTTCTTATTTGAGCTTGTGGTCCCAGACTTTTGCCACAGTTATTAACGTCATAAATCGTTCAAAGTTTTTTATATTTTAAATCTTTATTTTTAAATGCATGTACATTTATAACACTAAACGTTTTTTTGCGGAATTGAATTACAAGAAACTAGTTAACACTGCTGTGTTTCTACTACAAACATGACTGACACATGCATATTAATATGCATCACATTATTAATAGGGCCAGATTTACTAAGCGCTCACTCCAGCGCAAACCCTCTTTTGGTGTTAAAAACTACTGTCAGGATTTACTAAAGACACGCCGTGAAAAATTAGCTCTAAAAAGGCGAGGACAGGCTTATTTTTGCACCTTAGTGCATATGCATTCGTAGGAGTTTCCCTTTCAGACGCAGTGTTTCTGAAAGGGAATGGGAGGAGAGTTTGCGGTTTGCGCTCATCAATTTACTAGTATTTGCACCATTATTTACCACCCAAAAAAAGCACGTCTTAATTCAGACGCTAATTTGCGCTGCTCTAGATTGCGTTGGTCATTATGGAAATGATCTGCATCTGGGTTCTTTAATTTGCATGTCGTCAGTAGATCCTCGCAGAACTTTACACTCCCATCGGCGCTTTTATGGGATTGTGCTCTCACGCTACTGTAGTAAATCTGGCCCTAAGTTTATTAGTTTATGTTAAAACTGTAATCCAAATGAATGGAGATTTTCTATGCCATTCAAATGCATAAATCTCAAACTTAGGCCTCAATATTTTTGAGTGTTTTATTGATAGCTAAAAGCATCATCCGTATAGCCAAAATATTTCATGAATAAGGACGTATGGGACTTTGTGCATGACGGGCGTTTCAGTTCTGTACAAATGTGCACGTGCAGATTCTTCGTTTTTATATAATAAAATAAAATAAAAGCATTACTAGTAGAGATAAACTTTGACCACTGATATCTGCCAAGATGAACAGAAACTATGACAGTGTTAAATAGATATTTTGCACATGAAATCATCCATGTTTAACTGGATTTAATGGAAACACAAGATGATTTTGCTGTAAAAGTGGTCTTGTGCTGAACTGATGAGGTTTATATTATGATCAGATCAGAAACTGCATGTTCACTTTCATTCTTGATTGTCCTCGGCTGTGAATTGAGTGTCTATTTTCTAATTTTTTGTTCATCTCAAAGAAATGTTATGCCATTTTTGTCCAATTTCAGGCTTGCATTAAGGCGAGTATGGAGATATAGATGCTCTTAAAAGGAATGGTTCACCAAAAAAAAATTAAAATTCATGTCTTTTGAAACCTGAATGACTTCTGTGGGAAATTTAAGATTCATTTATGGCTGAATGTCCAATCTTCTGGCTTCACTTGACTTCAAATGCACGAGTTGTGTGGACTTTTATTTTGTTTTTGTCCTGTTTTGGAGTCATTGGTCACAGTCCACTTTCTTCGATTCATAATTTTTGTGTGTTTCACTAAAGAAAGAAAGTCATACAGGTTTTAAACGACAGTACAATTTTGACCGAATCTTCATCTTTGAGTGAACTGTCCCTTTAAACTTCTAAATAATCTATAAATGGACATATGTTGAACCTAATTTACAAGATTGGTTAACATTATTTGGTGTGCAACCACACATTTTCATGTGTTCCCCACACAGGTTCACGTCCAGGAAGGTCTCGAGGAAACACGAATGTCCACTAAGTTTGTGATGTTGTGTTCTCTAACTGTCCAGAACTCTGTCTTCGTTTCAGAGCCACGAATCAATGCTTCCGATCAGGAGATTTTGCAGCCTAAAACCGGGCAGGAATTACCCATCATCCTTCAGTGTAACCTCACGAACTCGCACAGCATACACCAGGAAAGCTTCTGGATGAAGAACGGACAGGAGATCGCCAACACAAAGACCGCGCACAAACACACACTGTTCAAGTGAGATTTCAATGGAAAATGTGCTTCTTGCTTCGGGTTTACCGACTGAATGCGTCTCTGCTGCGTCTGTGGCATGATGTCAATTACCACAGATTAATCATTTCATCCCTCAGATTATTAAAAACTACAGGAAACATGCTTAAATTGATAGATTAAGGGTTTCCAGTAGTTTAGCATTAAAATATGAAATTGACTGCACTAATTAGTGCTTCAAATACATCTGACAGGAGGATGAATTCTCATTAAAATGTGTCACATTTCACCCAAAATCAAATAGAAAACAAACATATTAATGTAATATCATTCATATATATATATATATATATATATATAAATATATATATATATATACTGTATATATATGGATGGATGGATGGATAGATAGATATAACTGTAATATATTAAATTATTTATAAGTATAAATATAATTACATGTATAAATTACTATATACATAAACATAATTTATTAATGTAATATAATTTAACATATTAAAAAATATACTTATATAAGTAAAAATTAGGGCTGTCAAACGATTAATCGCATCCAAAATAAAAGTTTGTTTTTACATAATATATGTGTGTGTACAGTGTATAATTACACACACATGCATGTATATATTTAAGAAATATTTGCATGTATATACTGTGTATATATATTTATATTATATATAAATATTTTATATATAAATAACACATTTTTCTTAAATATATATGCATGTGTGTGTATTTATATATAGAAAATAATTATACTCCATACACACACATATATTATGTAAACACAAACTTTTATTTTGGATGCGATTAATCGCGATTAATCGTTTGACAGCCCTAGTAAAAATATAATTACATGAATAAATAACTATATATATATATTTTTAATAATATTTTGTTTTTAAAGTTTTATATATATTATGTTTTATATATATTATATTATATATTATTTAATGCTTTAAAAAATTATTCATTTTTTGCAAATGTGAAATAGAATTTAAATGTAATGATATCAATTATGATATGAAAAATGCAATTTATAATTTTGTTTTCCATTTCATTTTGGGGTGAAATATGACACATTTTCATGAGAATTATCACATTCATTTCAGCATTATTAATGAGAATGTTTTTTTTTTTTTTTTGCATTACAGTAATGCCAATCATATCATGAAAATAATGTCATGATGCATAAATCACGTAATGGTTCTATTTAAGTAAAATATTTATTTATTTTGATATAAAAATGATATAATTAGTCAATTTCTCTCTTTTGACTTCGGCATTTTTTCCAGTTTCCCTTCCACCCGTGGGTCTGTAATATATGAGTATTTGAGTGTAGCATCTCAGGATACTGAGGACAATCAGGATGTTGGAGCACAAAATCTCTTTAGTAACACGTCTCATCAGAGCGAGTGATGTGGCGAAAGGCGATCTGCTGTCAGACTCATGTCACAGACTCAGTAGAGACGCTTCACTCCTGAGTCGACAGCACAGCGCCGGAAGCTCTAGCTCTGTCCAACAAAACACATCTCCACCTGAAAACTGCTCTCTGAAAACATCCTCACAATAGAGTTCTGTCTGGTGATTAATAATGCAATATATCTCCATGATTAATATCGGCTCCTAGAGCAATAGCGCGCCTGAGAATGCTTTCATGTCATTACAAAACCCTGTATGCTGTTATTTTCTGTTGCAATTTTATATAGTGACAAGGTATAATGAACTGCAAAAAGAGTTTTATTTCAAGCCTTCTGAAGTCATTTGCTAGTTGTGATGAAAAGATAAAAAGTTATTTGCCTGAAATCTTTCTCCATTCTCTAACCCAGGATCAGTGGCGTTTTCTAAAATGTTGCACCCTTTTTTAATATGAATGCACGTAAGATTTCAGAGCTTCTGGAAGACTGTCTGTGAGTAAAGATTAAATGTTCTGATGCATGATGCGAAGGCAAGGTCGTGGGCTCGATTCCCAGGGAATGCAATGCATGAGCTGATCTGGTGTAATGCGTACCTTGAATGCAATGTGAAAGTACTTATCTGCCAAATGCATATAATGTAAATGTCCCTCACACATCTTTAGGAGACTTGAAATATAGTGCAATCAATGTAAGCTTGATGCATGAAAAAGAACAGCATACAAGTGACATGAGGGGGAGAAAATAAAGGCTTTTTAATTTTTTTGGTGAACTGTTCCTTTAAGAGTTTTATTTTTTTATTTTTTTTGTTCTATTTTTGAGCTGGCAGTGATTTTGTTTCTTGTTTTGTAGGTTAAGTAAACCGAGGGCAGATGATGCTGGTGAATACATGTGCGTTTACACCTTTAAATCAGCTCCAAATGCCAATGCTACCATTGAGGTCAAAGGTAAGAAATCCTGTCAAAAACTCATTAACATGCCGTTAACACCATCGAAACGCCGTTGCCATCCAGTAGAGACCTAACCTGGGTTATAATTAGCTATTGTTTGGAGTTGCAATTAGCCTCTCTTCACCTTAAAATAAACTCAGCGGAGAGAACAGCAAGAGTTCTGGTCCTGAATCCTCACTGCCTCTCGAGAGCCGCTGTCAATCATCACCAGGACTTCATAACCAGTCAAACGTGCGGCGACTGAAGATTTCAGACTGTAGGACTCAAAAGAGGAGAGAAAAAATGACTCACGGAAATGTTTTTATGATTCTCACTAATTAGTGTACGTCATTTTATATTACTGTAAAAAAAAAAATACTATGATTTTTTTAAAAACATTTTAAGCATAAATTAGTACCTGAGATGTAAATAAACCATTGTTTATTTGCACTTTACTAAAGAGATTTTATTTATTTATCATATATATATATATATATATATATAATTTTTATTTATAACATTTAAATTTGTCATTTTAATTTAAATAAGCATAAATTAGTATCTGACAATATTCCAGCAATATACAATAAAATAAACAATACAACTATTTTTGCATATTACAAAAAAAGAGATTTATTTATTTTATTTATATTACAATAAAAACTGTAATACTGTGATTTTTTTATATACATTTTTATTTAAATAAGAACAAATTAGTACCTGATATAAAATTATACACATTACTAAAGATATATATGATTTTTATTTATAACATATTTAATTTTTAATTAAAAAGCATAAATTATTACCTTACAAGTACCATTATTATTTTTTGCATATTACAAAAAAGAGATCTATTTTACAGTAATACTGTGATTTCTTTTCAATTACATTTTTTATTTAAATAAGCATAAATTAGTACCTGACAAAATAAATCCTCTTTTTTTTTTTGCCGTATTCCAAAAATGTTATTTATACACTCTAAAAACTGCTGGGTTGTGTTAACCCAATTTTGGGTCAAATATGGTCTCACCCAACGTTGGGTTAAAAATTCAATTTAAAAATGGACAAACCCAGCCGTTGGTTTACATTTTTAATGTAACCAATGCAATTTGTCCATTTTTAAATTGCATTTTTTAACCCAACGTTGGGTGAGACCATATTTGACCCAAAATTGGGTTAACACAACCCAGCAGTTTTTAGAGTGTATATTTTGTTTATGTTCAGTAAAAACTGTAATACTATGACTTTTATTCTTAAAATGTTACTTTATAATTTGAATGTAAATAAGCTTAAATTAATGCATATAAAAAATTAGGCCTTATTATTAATTTATATTACTGTATGTGGTGAAATATAGTCAATCCATGCATGTTCTTGCCAGGCTTTGTGAAATTCCCTCATTCTCTAATATTGTAGACAGTGGATTATATCGATAACCACAGATAATGTTTGCATGCATATGAAGTGTATTATGTCCCCCGAGAGCCGGCACAGTCTGAGCTCGCCTGCGTGTTCCTCACTGTTAAGCCAATTTGTTGTGACACGCCGTCAAGCGCACTGAGCATGCCCAGACCATCATGTCAAAGCTCACTTTAAGCGTTGCCTGGTTACGTAACGCGATGATGTCACTCTCGCTGCGGCCCGCGGCCTGTTAGATGACAGAAACACACGATCCCTCATCCTGACGGATTGTCCCTGTCCTATTTCTGTCTCTATACATTCACAGCCGGATCGAGCTTCTTCACATCAGGCTGCTGTAAACTCGTCAATTAACGCTGTTCAGGATTTTTGATGCTTCATAGTATTTTGGTGAATATTTTATAATGTCTAATCATTTTGCGAGAAAATGACTGAATGAAAACGAGACCAGGTCACATTTCACCACGTTATCAAATGAAGTGAAAAAAAGGAAGTTTGTAATTAAAAATAAGTCATTATGTCTACTAAATAATATTTAGAAATATAGATATTTTTAGCTATTTTAAGAGTATTAAGATTATTTGCATGATCAATTTCTCTCCAGTGTGTTCTCATTTTCTTTAATACTGTAGTTTTTACTGTACTGTATTTTTAATCAACGGTACATCAAATAATGACGTTCAAATACTGTACAATTTAAATAATATATGAATTTTTAAATATATTATTTAATAAGTATAAGATTTTCTGCATTAGGATAATGTGAATTTGAGGCAAAATGTGTTATTGTCATGAAAATAATACAAAAATCATAAAATAGCTCACATTTTAACACAGTATATTTCAGAATTATCATATATTTCATGGAAATATTTAATAATTATTATGTCAAGTCATATAATTATATGTCAGCTGTATATATATATATTCACTACTCGCACACGGAGGTCGTAAAAAAATCTTGTACAAATACTTAACATTATAATTTATACTAATAATCAACATAAAAACATGTGAAATATGATTGACACATGTTCTTGACCGGTTGAGATTCACCTAAACATTGATGAAATGCGCAGAATATCAGATGAAGATGAGCTTGTGTTGAACTGAATGCCGAATGTGTCCCATCATGCATTCTGTTCACCCCCGACCACTCGTGTGTTTGGCACCTCTCTCGCTCTCTCTCTCTCTCACACACACACACACACACACACACACACACACACACACTCACTCACTCATTCCCTCTCGCTCTCTGTCTCTCTCTCTCTCTTACACACACAGACACACTCTATCTCACACACACACGCACACACACACTCACTCTCTCTCGCTCTCTGTCTCTCTCTCTCTCTCTCACACACACACACACTCACTCTCTCTCTCTCTCTCTCTCTCTCTCTTACACACACAGACACACTCTATGTCACACATACACACTCACACACACACACATGCACACTCTCTCTCTCTCTCTCTCTCTCTCTCTCTAATTCAAATTCAAATGTAAGTGAGCTTTATTGGCATGAAAAATTGTACATTGTATTGCCAAAGCATTTATATGAGCATGGAAAATAAAAAATGAACAAAGTAGAACAAATTTTGTATTGCACAAGTGTGGAAAAACGGGAAGAAATAATAAACGTAGCAATTCCAATATAGGGTCTTCACACCATCGGTGCTCGGTGTGTGTGTGTCTTTTTGTGTCAGGAATTGATGTACTTTGCTGGGCTCTTCTCAGCGTTCACTTCATGGTTTTTAAGGGCTTTATAGTAAGAGTTGGGGTCACTCAATTTTAGATGTTTTCAAAGTGTAATGGCTCTTTTCTCAAAGTGGATTAATAGAGGATACCGGCATAATTCTGCCCTGCATGTGTTATTAGGTGTGTTTCTCTGTACTCTAAGGATGCTTTTACCAAACTGGGTTTTACCAATCAGATGTTTGTCCCATTTGTTGAATTCATGATTTAGAAGTTTCGACAATTCATAAGTGTATATTGAAGAGCTGATAGTGGCCAGTCCTTGAGTGAAGACTTCAGTTTGTTTATTGCCAATTCTGATTGCACATGTATTGTTTGAATGCATGTTTTTTTATGATGTTGTATGTTTTGGCCACTATACCTCTGGGCCCTATCTTGCACCCAGCGCTCTTGACTTTGTACAGCGACGCATGTATCATTCCTATTTTGCACCCGACGCACAGCAGACTTTTCCCTCCACAGACGCACGTCGGTAAATTAGGGAATGAACTTGCGCTCCCGGGGGCGGTTCAGGGAAAAGAGGAGGCGTGTTCCGGCGCAAACGTTCCCTGGTGCTATTTTGCAGTTTCAGAAAACAATTCCTCCACTGACCAGGAGAAACCTCGTCTAAAGTCAGTGGCGCGTTCAGATGCTATTTTAAGGGCGCATGCTTGGCCATAATGTAGAGTGTGCACAACGCGCACTTTGATTCTCTACTCTACACAGACGCAGGAACATTTTTAGAAAACCATACATTATTACAAGGAACAATATTAACACACGAGGGAAATCATTGTTGTGTCCATGAAGATGTGAAAAAATAGGCATAAATCTAGCTTACACATTTACCCAAATTATCATACGAAGCTAATCTGGGTGTGTTTCTCCATCCCCAATGTCACTTCTCTGTGTTTTACGGCCCTGACGAGAACGCCGGTCTCCTCGGCTGTGAACCGCTCCTGGCAAATCCGCCGTTATAATAGCAATCCGCCATGGAACAAGCGCGCCTGCTCTTAAAGGGAATGTGAGATGACGCTCTGATTGGTTTATTTCACGTTACGCCCAAACCACACCTATGAGTGATGAAGTGACTTCAGACCAACATATTTTAGATTTGCGTCGGGCGCAAGAGTCATTTATCCTGCCGCTATAATAGCAACAGAGCCCGAGACCCGCCCACAAAGTTACTTGCGTTTCGCGCTTGATACTTGCGTTTCAGATCGTTAAAATAGGGCCCTATATCTGAGAGTTTAGACTGTAGAACTTGGTGGCAAATTGAGTCGAAGGCCTTCTGGAAATCTACACACACACTCTGTCATTGTTTGGATCTAATGTGTCTCCTCTTCTGAAGACTGGCATTGTGAGTCCTCTACTCCAGGTGTCAGGGAAATGACCCAGACGAACAGGTTTAGTGAGGCCGGTCTGAGTGTGTGTTCTGTGTTCTTCAGCGGCTCTTTGAGGATCTGGTCCACTTGCTTTTTGATTTTTAGGGCCTGGATTTTATCAATCAGTTCATTTTCTGTGATTGGGTTTGGTACCAATTGCATGTTCCATATTGATATTTTTTTCATATATTTGGGTTTGTTTTTATTTCACTATAAAGTTGTTCAACGTGATTTTTCCGGTGTCTCCGTTTTGTATGGATGTTTCTTGATTCCAATTGTTCCCAGAATTTGTGAGAATTTACAGATTCTTCAATAGTTTTTAGCTGATTTTGCATGTAATGTGTGTATTTTTATACTGTTTAAGTTCCTCATTGTTTTTTCCTCATTGTTTTACATTCTAAATCAAACCATTTTTCTTTCTCTTGTTTGGTTTTATGTTTTTTCGTAGAGGATTTGAGATTAGATAAAGTTTCTTAAACTTTTGGATGGTCCATTGTTGTCACAAATTTCTCTCTCTCTCTCTCTCTCTTTGGCTCTCTCTCTCTCTTTGGCTCTCTCTCTCTCTCTCTCTTTGGCTCTCTCTCTCTCTCTTTGGCTCTCTCTCTCTCTCTGACTCTCTCTCTCTCTCTCCCTCTCTCTCTTACTCTCTCTCTCTTTGGCTCTATCTCTGACTCTCTCTCTCTCTCTCTGGCTCTCTCTCTCTCTCTCTCTCTCTCTCTCTCTCTCTGACTCTCTTTGGCTCTATCTCTGACTCTCTCTCTCTCTCTCTCTCTCTCTGGCTCTCTCTCTCTCTCTCTCTCTCTCTCTGAGGCAACAGATGGCGTTCTGCATGCTGGGTTGGGTTGGGTTGTGTTGGGATTAAGGCTCTGGATTCACTCCCAGTGTTTCTGATGGCAGGAGTTGACTGTCCACTATCGTAATCTGCCCAGTGAATGCTTTAGGGTTTACACTCTGAAGTCTGTGTAAATAGGAATATAATGTGATGTTTGTGTACAGCGATCAGAGAGTTAAATCACGTCAGGTGCACTGAAACCCAGCCTGCACCTTTACGTGTGTTTATATTTAGATCGCATTATTAGGGAAGGATCCCGGAGCGCCATCTGTCGTGAGCGCGAGTCCATACATTACCCTGCATGAGTTCCTGTCTCGAGCCTACTGTATATTTTCCATCTGTCGCCGATTTCATTCGGTTTGTGTTACACGAGCTCTTTCCTTTCAAGGCAAACGAGATGCTCCACAAATAGCAGCGTATACCAGCTATCAGTATCCCAGTATCCGACCTGTTCCCGATCTCTGCCCGGCATTGATCACACACTTCCGCTGCTCATCAGGAGGTTTTGAAGATAATGTGAATTTGGGGGAAAATGTGTTTGTCATGAAAATAATGTCGCAATACAAAAAAGGGCTTCATTCTCTTTAAGCATAATATATATATATTTTTTATTTTGTCAAATATGCAGGTCGCATTTTACCTTTAATTAAAAAGTCATTATTTCTATTAAATAATAATATTTTTCAATATTAATTATATACATTATTATATATATATTCATCATTATAATAATTTTGCAATATTAATTATATACACTATTATATGAATAATTTTACCTTTAATTAAAAAGTCATTATTTCTATTAAATAATATTATTTTGCAATATTAATTATATAAACTATTATATATGAATTATAATAATAAATCCTATTTTGAAATTAAAAATAATTATTTCTATTAAATAATAATATTTTGCAATATGAATTATATACATTATTATATATTAATTATAATATTACTATTACTATTTTGTAATTAAAAATAAGTCATTATTTCTATTAAACAATTATAATTAGCAAAATATTAATTATATACACTATTACATATATTAATTATAATACAAATTATTTTGTAATTAAAAGTCACTTCTATTAAATAATAAAATGTTGCTATATATATATATATATATATATATATCACTGTTTTAGGACTATTAAAATGGTTTACATTTCCATTTTTCTCTTAAATCTGATTCTTATTAGATTCTCATAACTAACAGTAGTTTTCAGTCAATGTTTAAATTAGCAGTACATAAAATACTATTATGATGTACATGATATACAACTTTAAAAATATATATATATATATATAAGCGGGCCAGGTGATGGAGTGTAATGGAGAAAGTGACGATGTATTGTGTCTGAAAGATGCGCTGTGAGTGAGGATAATGCCGAGCTAAGCTCTCCATCGCTTCTCTGCTCGTGACTCACACACACACACACACACACACACACACAGTATCCTCAGAAGGCACGTGTGCACCATAATTAGAGTTGATGATGTCAGCCAAGCTCCAATCCACGCCTCCTCCATCCACACGTTCAGAGATTCACTTCATCCTGATTAATTGCACGGAAGGAATTACGGCAATTTCGGAGATTAGCGGCGCCTGCGTGTTAAAACCAGCGAGGGGTTACGATCATATCCAGTATTCCTTAATTCGGGGGAATATTGCAGCGCGGGTGTGTGTGTGTGTGTGTGACATTGAGCTGTGTATTATCCAGTGAAGGGAATGATGTGACTCAGCACATCGGAGAGGGGAAGCCTGAATTACTGCGCCCGCGGGGGTGCTTTTAATTAAGTCTGTGCCATCTCGTTTATGTCAGTCATTTGCGGTGTTAGGAAACACAATTATTATGCAAGCCTGGTTACGATTAAAAAAAAAAAAAAAAAAATTTTTCATCCACATCTCAATATAAGTGGCTGTTAGTCTGTTTGCAAAATGAAGTTATGTTCTTGTTATTGTCTTGTTTTCCAGTACAAATATCTAAACATTTTTAAAATAAAATAAAGGTACATTTACTTACTGCAAAATGGCACACAAGTTGAGAAGAAATATGGGGTCTGTAAAGTGTAAACTCGCTTAATGTTAATACATTTCTCAGAAGACAAGACTGTATTTTATGTCTGGAAAAAGAGCAATGATATTGATGACTCATCTTGCTCTCATCAGCATATGCAAATTTCTGTCCAATCAGATGCTGTCTTGATTGAGAATGCCCCGCCCCCTGCTTCTAATTTGCAATAGCAATTCATTGCAGTGATGATACTACCTTGCTATTTAAACATATATTAAATATATTCCTTCCTGACACTCTCTTATAATATATAATATTATAAGTATTAGGAAGTATTATTAAAGTAAATGCGGTCAGTTTTGATGTCATGGTGAATTTAATGTCCACAAACTCCATAAAAATGATCCCTGTAATATGTTAATGGAAGTTGTATGAAAGTCATGGAAAACAAATTGAATCGGCCCTGGTTGTGTGAAGGCAAATAAAGTCACAATTCACAGTTTAAAAGCTTTATTTTAAAGTCAGAGGATTACAGGAATCTGACTATGTAAAAGGATGAAAAATCACATCACATGACCCAAATAATACACAGCATGTCGAGACCAGAAGAAGAGAGTTGTAGAGAGAACGTAAAGTAAAGGGACCAGCTCAATGTGATGTGAACGCAACATTGTAAACTAAACCTGATGGTCTTTTCTCTCTATCAGCTGCTCCTGAAATCTTGGGCCACAAACGAAGCGAGAACAAGAAAGAAGGAGAAAACGCGACACTGCACTGCAAGTCGGTGGGATACCCGCATCCAGTGTGGACGTGGAGGAAGAAAGTGGGCCGAGGGTCTTACATTGTACGTATCCAACACACAGTGTCACATGATCCTTCAGAAATCATTCAAATCAACATTTATGATTTTTATCAATGTCGAAATCAGTTGTGCTGCTTCATATTTTTTGTGGAAAACGTGATACATTTTTATTTCACATGATTCTGTGATCAATAGAAATGTCAAAAGAACAGCGTTAGGTTGAAGTAGACTCTTTTGTAACATTATGGGCCCTATTTTAACGATCTAAAGCGGAAGTATCAAATGCAAAACGCAAGTAACTTTGTGGGCGGGTCTCGGGCGCTGTTGCTATTATACCGGCGGGATAAACGACTCTTGCGCCCGACGCAAATCTAAAATGTGTTGGTCTGAAGTCGCTTCATTACTCATAGGTGTGGTTTGGGCGTAACGTGAAATAAACCAATCAGAGCGTCATCTCACATTCCCTTTAAGAGCAGGCGCGCTTGTTCCATGGCGGATTGCTATTATAACGGCGGATTTGCCAGGAGCGGTTCACAGCCGAGGAGACCGACGTTCTCGTCAGGGCCGTAAAACACAGAGAAGTGACATTGGGGATGGAGAAACACACACAGATTAGCTTCGGTTAAACAGGCGTATGATAATTTGGGTAAATGTGTAAGCTAGATTTATGCCTATTTTTTCACATCTTCATAGACATCTCAATGATTTCCCTCGTGTGGAATATTTTTCCTTGTAATAATGTATGATTTGCAAAAATTTGAACGGCTGCATCTGTGTGTAGATGAGAGAATCAAAGTGTGTGTGTGTTGTGCACACGCTACATTATGGCCAAGCATGCGCCCTTAAAATAGCATCTGAACACGCCACTGACTTTAGACGAGGTTTCTCCTGGTCAGTGGAGGAATTGTTTTCTGAAACTGCAAAATAGCACCAGGGAACATTTGCGCCGGAACACGCCTCCTCTTTTCCCTGAACCGCCCCCGGGAGCGCAAGTTCATTCCCTAATTTACCGACGTGTGTCTGTGGAGGGAAGAGTCCGCTGTGCGTCGGGTGCAAAATAGGAATGAAACATGTCAATTTTGCCATGTCAGTCAATTTCGCTGGGTGCAAGATAGGGCCCCTATAAATGTCACTTTTGATCAATTTAATGCATCCTTGCTGAATAGAAGTGTTCATTTTTGGACGCTAGTGTATCCTGCAATTTAAATTCAATCTTGAAACTTCTTTGACTCTTTCCCTGCCAGCGTTTCTGAAAAAAGTTGCCCAGCCACCACCTGCAGTTTTGACCATTTTCACAAAAATTTCATGAGTCACAGAATTATTTTGTTGCATGAATATCTGAAAATGCAATATATCAAAAGAAAGAAAAGACCCTCTGCTTTTAAACAATATTCTAGCTTCATGCATTATTTTTTTTTTATTAACACTTGAATGTGGGAAAGTTTCATAAAAAAGGGATGGGATTCAGGACGATGATCCAAACACAGATGGAGTCGATGGAGTCCATCAACACACTCAAAGCTTCAGTCCTGTAACTCGTTCTGGCTCAACATTTCATTCTGTAACATTAGGCAGATTTGATTTATATGCGGTTTAATGTTAATGATCGCTTTTTTATATATATATATATGCATCTGGTTACATATGATATCGCTTGTTTCTGCTTCTTCTTCTCCTGTGTTTTGATCAGGAGATTCTCTTCTCTTTCAGTAGATGTGTAATAGTGCCCCCTACCGTATATCATTGAAATCACTGAAAGACAGAAAATTCTGTCTATGGCAGGGAACCGTTTTCTCACAAATTATGTACATTTCTATCAGTGGCGGGGAAAGAATTAAAGAGGATAGTTTACCCAAAAATTGTGTCATTACTTACTCACCCTCATCTCATGATAACATTTAAACTTAAAGGTGCAGTGTGTGATTTTTAGCAGCATCTAGTGGTGAGGTTGCGAACTGCACCCAACAGAAGTTATGGTGGCCGACAGGAAGTGATGTCGTCGTCTGAGACAGCAGAGAGGAGCCAGTTAAACAATGAGGTTTCTTTACAAAGATAAATTAAGAAATTAGGTTTACTTAATTATTCAGTAAAGCGATGTTATTGCGAATATTAATGTTACTTGTTCATCATTGTGTCAGTGTTTTATCCGCTGACTTTAGCTCGCTTCTTCGCACGAAGAACATAGTGACGAAGCGCGTTTGTCCATTCAGGGCCAACGTAGAAACATGTCGATGTAAGCGGACCCGTGGTGTGTGTAGAGAGAAATGGCTCATAAAACATAACGGTTCATTAAGTAAGCTCTTTATACACCACTGCAAACATAGTTATGTATATGATATTCCCTCCTAAATATTACACACTGCACCTTTATATTCATAGATGAAGTCATAATCTTAAATATATATATATATATATGTGAGGACCCAACAGCCTCTCTGAATCTCTTCATTTAGGACATTGACAACAGCACAGGCCGATTCTTCATCACCAACAGAAATAACTTCACAGAACTGAGTATCATCGGCCTGGACATCGCCACAGACCCGGGCGAGTACGTGTGCAACGCCTCGAACATCATCAGCTCCAGAGAGTCCATGACGATCCTGCGCGTCCGGAGCCATCTCGCGCCGCTGTGGCCGTTCCTGGGCGTCCTGGCCGAGATCATCATCCTCGTGGTCATCATCGTGGTTTACGAGAAGCGCAAGAGGCCGGACGAGGTTCCTGACGGTAAGAGGCGCTCGGATTTAAGCATTTCTGCTGTAGTTTTGCGGTATGATATTTCCTCTTGATCATGAAAGGCAATATATTATCATTCTGAAGTGCTTAAAGTGGCTGTTGTTTGATCCGAAAATGAAGTGAATGAATCTAGAAATGTTGTACTTGGCTGCACAGTTAATACTTGCTGATTTTCCTTGATTTCAGTGACATAAAACACTTATTTCGAGTAGGGCTGTCACTTTACATTCGAAAATTGATTGCAAAATCGATCGGACCAGCCAACGCAAGTTTCGAAAACGAAAATAGGGAATCGATTTTAACTGTCTTTTCTCGGAGCGCGTCCAGCTCGTCACGATACGCTCGTCACACAGCAACTGCAGGCTCTGACCATAGACTTTAAAGGGGACATATCATGCTAAATCCACTTTTTTAGCCCTTAAATGCATTTTGTTGTATATTTGGAGTGTTTAGAAGTACAGAAAAGTTTAAATTATTCTCTTCAGGTGCTTCGTTGATATCTTTATATTCTGTTTTGGCCTTATTTTTCAACCTGTTCCGATTTTTCTGTTCTCTATGACGTTTTGTGAACTATTACGTCATAGTATTTGCAGCGGAACTGCCAAATAAGGACATTGACTTCCAGCCCAACACTTCGAGCAATCCGCCATTATTATTTCTCGCTGCAATTTTGTAGTCCAAGCACAAAGATGCAGAAGTTACGAGAGGGTAAGTTAAAATGTTCAGTTGTTGGATGTAGTAACCCACACGCTTCATTACACCGTCTAATGTAGATGAACTGCTGCGCTTGTGACAGGGCGCATGTTTAACTGAAAGAACGAGCAGAGAGAGAGAGACCCGGTCGCGCGCGCGCTCACTCTTTCTCTTCGGAGCCAGGCGAAAGTGTAAACAAGACTTCACCTTCTCCAAACTAGACGCTGTCTTGCTCTCTCTCCCTCGCACATATTAATCAAAATAAATCGACACGGTGGTAAAAGGTCGGAAGACCAAAGTTTCATGTGTAAATACAGTAACACACCATTGCGATACATCCATATGAAGACGTTGTTCTGCAGGTTCGTCTTCATTTTCATCTCGCTCCGGCTCCGACTCTGGCTCGAACATGTAAGGCTGGCTGGACAAGTCTTCCGTTGTTGACATTTTGTTAATAACGTGTGAATAAAAAGTTTCTGTGCCGCTAGATAATCGTATCTCTGCTATCAGACTACAAAAATGGCCGAACGGGGTGGAGTTGAACCGAGTGTCACCTCTGCATCCTGGAGAGGGGGCGGGGTATGAAGTGTCTCATTTGTATTTAAAGAGACCGCACCAAAACGAGTTGCTCTCAGACGCACATCAGAAAAGGGGTAGAAAAGGGGCCTGTGGAGCTATAATAATGAGGAATTCAGACCCAAGCATTGCAGTTCCGCTTTATATAGACTACAAATGTATGATTTATATGTAAAAAGGAACTATTTAAAAGCATGATATGTCTCCTTTAATAAAAATATGGACGACGCCCCTTCGCTCTCTTCCATTGATGAGAACTGAAGCCGCCAGTGTCCCGATATGGCGCTGACATATTGGAACTTGAGTCTCGGGACCAGACCTGCGCAGTCGTGAGCAGGAAGTAAAGCCGCAAAATCAAGGCCCCGCCCTCACTCTCAGTGTGAAATAATTAATTATAGAAATTTAGATATTAAATTTAAAGCTCCAATCTCCTCAGTCCTCCGAAGATCCCGAAAAAAAGTCTGTTGGTGCTTCAGTGACTACTTCGCTCAGAGAACCTGTCAATCACAGCTGTCAATCATGACGTCACACCACCGTTTTTATAGCATCACATAACTAACTAAAAACAAACTTGCTTTAAAAACAAACACTTGAATTTAAATCAGCGTGATTAAAAACTACAGTAAATGACAGAAACTAGGGCTGTCAAATGATTAATCGCGATTAATCGCATCCAAAATAAAAGTTTGTGTTTACATAATATATGTGTGTGTATGGAGTATAATTATTTTCTATATATAAATACACACACATGCATATATATTTAAGAAAAATGTGTTCTTTATATATAAAATATTTATATATAATATAAATTATATATAATATAAATATATATACACAGTATATACATGCAAATATTTCTTAAATATATACATGCATGTGTGTGTATTTATATATAGAAAATAATTATACACCGTACACACACATATATTATGTAAAAACAAACTTTTATTTTGGATGCGATTAATCGCGATTAATCGTTTGACAGCCCTAACAGAAACCACCTTCGGAAAAAAGATATTTGAGGTGTAATTAAATTGTTTAGTTGGTCTCAAGTCCCGTTGAATAACACGGGGAGGCGGGGCTTATGACCTATACCTGGACCAGTCACCGGGGGGGCGATCGAGACGCTTTGGCTTCACTTTTCAGGGATTGTGTGGCACATTTGGCTCTGACACACACACATAACAGCAAATTATACTTCTGCATAATCTCTTTTTACTACAAAACTTAATTCTGCCGGTATGCAGACAGTCCCATGCATACAGAGACAGATTCGGGCTACAATCGCCTACACAGGCGAAATTTGTTTGACATTTCTAATGGTAAACACAGCCATGTTGAAGACTGAGGTAATGTTTCTCATTGATGTTATGGCAGTCCACTCTGCTTATTGTTTTTCGAGAATGTTGCACGCCTGTTTGTCATTGTGCACGAAACTTCACGCCAATAAATCATCAGGAATATTTGCTGACTTGTGCGCGTCTCAAGCGCCCTCTTTACGTTCGTCCTAATGCCTGTTAGTTGTCCGTGGATTTGCCCATATTTGGCGTTTAAAATGGAAACGTCTTTAGACATGGAAAATCGATTTTACAATCGATTCAATGAACACTTATGTCTAAAATCGAACAGGATTTTTATACAAAAGTGACAGCCCTAATTTTGTGTGAGGCAGCTGTTGTTTGATCCGAAAATTAATTATTCTGGAAATGTGACCCTGGACCACAGAACCAGTCACGAGTCGCACGGGTATATTTGTGGCAATAGCCAACAATACATTGTTTGGGTCAAAATAATCAATTTCTCTTTTATGCCAGAAATCATTCGGATATTAAGTCAAGATTATGTTCCGTTAAGATATTTTGTACATTTCCTACCGTAAATATATAAAACATGTATTTTTGTGAGTGAATCCAGCACAATCGTGAACATAAATGTAGAAATTTAAAGGAGATTTTCTCAATGTTTCGATTTTTTTGCACTAATCCATACATCAATGGAAAGCTTATTTATTCAGCTGTCAGATGATGTATAAATCTCAATTTAAAAAAATTGACCCTTTTGACTGGTTTTGTGGTCCAGGGTCACAAATGTTGTACTTGGCTGCACAGTTATGACTGCTTTATACTTGCTGATTTTCCTTGATTTTAGTGACATAAAACACTTATTTTGTGTGAGGCAGCTGCATGCCATGTTCATAATGAAGCTACACATCTAAAATAGACTGCTTTTAAAGGCAGTAAAAATAGAGCGCTGCAGTGATGACGTATTTTCACAAGTTTTTCCTTTCATTTCATACATTTTTCCATTGCCGTTTGAATTATGGCAGAAAATAAGGCTCTGTGATCAACAAAAGATGATGATTCCTACACGTTTTGTTCCTCGGGATAATGAACACGACTTTTCTGAAGCCTCAGAAGTAAAAAGCTAAAATAAACACACTACACCACGGTCACTTGACTTCAAGGTTCACCACTAAACTTTATAAACTCTTTCAATCTTAATTTAAAATGTACAAGGTGGCGAGTTTGAGTTTGAATAGTTGGATTTAAAGTTGTAGAATAAAATATCTTGAGCTTGTGTTCAACACAAAGCTTATTTCAGGTCTCCTGTGGTGAAAATCCAGCTTTTAATGTTGTTTGTGTGTCTATGTGGTGTTTTTAATATGCTTTAAGACAAAGCATGTGTATATTCATAAGTCGACAGCATTGCTGAGTATTTCCTCCTTAAAACTGCAGTGAACCAAAGACAGTCTCAAAAACACGCTTTGAAATCGCTGGTGTTTCTGACGTCACAAACTACCTTGTAACCAATCAGATCAACGTGTGATCGTCAACCAGTGGATCTCTGAGCTGAGTGAGTGAGTGGAGGCGGGGCTCATTTGCATTTTCAAGGAAAAAACTTTTAAATATGTCTTTTTGGTGATCAAAACTGAGTTTTAAGGGATAAAATGACTGACTACAGGGGGACTTTAAGTATTTATGTCTTCAGATACATCCACATTTTCTATTTTCAACATGCAACACTTTCAGCACTTTAACCAATCAGAGACGGCTCTGTTGAGCACATGAATGCAATAGCCAATCAAAGATACTTAATTGATCCTGTGCATAAAGATAAGAGGGTTTTAAACGGTCTGTTTCACAGGCGAGTGTTTTAATATATTTTCCTTTCATTTGTGATTGGCACATGAGCAACATCAGGAATTTAACAGTTCTGGTTCTGATTCAGATTTCATTATTGATTATTTCAGTGCTTTTGAGAAGTACTTTAGACATTGGAAATTTAAGCTGCAGAAACAAGTCCTAAAACTCAATGGTTCAATGTATTTTTTATCTGATTTTCAGTTAAAATCCCCCTATAGTCAATAATTTTATCTCTTAAAACTCATCTTTGATCACAATAATTACATATTTAAATGTTTTTTCCTTGAAAAAAAATTCTTCATGCCTTAAAATATCTTGAATGTAACTCGACACCCTTGCCTCATTTAGTATACGTGGTTCTATGAATATGCAAATGAGCCCCGCCTCCACTCACTCACTCAGCTCAGAGATCCACTGGTTGACGATCACACGTTGATCTGATTGGTTACAAGGTAGTTTGTGACGTCAGAAACACCAGCGATTTCAAAGCGTGTTTTTGAGACTGTCTTTGGTTCACTGCAGTTTTAAGGAGGAAATACTCAGCAATGCTGTCGACTTATGAATTTACACATGGTTTGTCTTAAAGCATATTTAAAACACCACATAGACACATAAACAACATTAAAAGCTGGATTTTCACCACAGGGGGACTTTAAAACTTTCACAACGACTGAATTGCACTGCAATCTTATATGATTATTTGTGCAACTCTGCCATGTTCCACACAAACATATTCAGTGAACCTTTAGAATAATCCATGCAGGCTGTTTCGAAACACTGAATCTGCCATCAATAATATATTCTGAACAGGCTGTTAGTGGGTCATTTACGGCCCGGGCTCTTAGCGTAGATGCACAAGTGAATATTCATGAGCGTTGAGTCAGAGAGACCCACTGGGAAACACTGACCTCTATGCTTGACCACGTTTTAATCTGAGACCCGATCCTCCACTAGAAAGACAAATCACAACACTGGAGCTGCCTCACATTTGTACACTCTTAAAGTTAATGAATAATTGACTCTGTCAACAGCTGCACATGACACTCTCTCTCAATGAGAGAAACAGAAATGTTAATATTGTACAGTTACACAAGATATTTGGATGCAAGAACATTTCAAGGTTGCGTTTCTTCTTTTTTTAACTTCATTCTGTCTAGGGCTGTGCATTATTTAGATTTTCTGCTCCATATATATATATATATATATATATATATATATATATATATATATATATATATATATATTGCACACAGGGAGTTTCACCAGATGAGTGAAAGAATGAATCATTCTAGAATGATTTAGGGTGGTTTGTGAGTTCATCTCCATAGAAAATAAAAAAAAATAAAAAAAGACCTGAAATTGTAATGTCTGAAGACCTGAAGCGCAAAATCCTTTTATGCCAGAACGATTTGGGAAAAACTTGAAAAATGTGGCCGTTCATATTTGGGTTATTTTTTTTATTTTTTTTTTTTACATTTCTTTTATTTTAATCTCTTTATTTTTTTAAAGAGATTATGTTATGTTTAGTTTTGGGGATAAGGTTAAGGGATCATATATGTAATATCAATATATGCTTAATGTATTTATAAAATAGTGCTGTCAATCAATTAAAAAATTAACTAGATTAATCTCATTTATTCTGTGATTAATTGTGATTAAAACACATATACGTTTTTAATATATTTTATAATGTAATAATTTCATGGTTAATCTCCAATAGAGAAACAACTTAAAGACAGTATAATATTACATTTAATACTAATGCAATTAATGTCCAATAAAGGCACTATTATAAACATCATACAATGCCATTAATGTCCAATAAAGGCACTATTATAAACATCATATAAAGCCATTAATGTCCAACAAAAGCACTATTATAAATATATAATACTAATGCAATTAATGTCCAATAAAGGCACTATTATAAATATATGATTCTAATGCAATTAATGTCCAATAAAGGCACTATTATAAATATATAATACTAATAAAGGATGGTTTAAAGCACTTAATTATTGAGATTTTGACCTAATCTAAAGTGACAACTATTTACAGTTAAATTGTAAACAAAGCATAAAAAAACATGATCTAACTCTTCACTCTTCTCTTCACGAGCTAATTAAACAATAATAAAGATGAAAAAAATGAAGAACTCACGATTTGTATATAGCCTATTAATAAATGAACAATATAGAGACTACAATATATAAACTATGAATTAACTATATTAGTTTGCAAATGTATTTATAACTGTATACTTATAGTGTTATCAATACATTAAATAAAATGAGAAGTATATTGCAATAATGCTATTTTTCTGTAAATCGAGAAATAAAATTAATTTGATTTCACTGTAAAATTACATCTTTAATTTCTTCATTTTCAAACGGCATACCATCAAGCTTTTATTTTGACGGGTTGCCGGCCATTAAAGAAATGCATTGCTGGTTGTATTATTATTATTAACACGCGTGAATAAACATGCAACATAATGAACGAATTATGTCTGCTTGATTTGACAATAGACATATTGCAATATTGATTTTATTTGCAATATATATATATAAATAAATCGCGCAGCCCTGATTCAGTCATGAAAAATAAAAGCTTGATGGTATACCGTTTGAAAATGATGAAAATAAGACGTAATTTTACAGTAAAATAGCATTATTGCAATACACTTATTTTATGTAATATATTGGTAAGACTTTATAAGTATACAGTAATAAGGAGCAGGAGACGGGCTCCGTTCTGGACATGTTTTGGCCGTGAGTGTGCCGGTCTCTAAAGGGATGCAGTCAGGCACACGGCAGCTTCATGCTAATCTGACCTTTGCAGAACCACAGAAGGGTCTCTCAGAGCCGGGGGGGTCCGACGCTACCCTTTAAAATCTGCTGCGAGATGCACCTCGTTCTAGTGACTGACAACACATGACATAATCTCTCAGCGAAACTATTGTACTCAAGCTAGAACTCCAGATACGTCTGTATTATTTTGTGTCACTGCAGTGTTTATCAGATCCAGCATCCACCCAGTGAATGTTTGTTTACATGTTTAGCAGTGAATTGCACGGGATGCAATGGGATTTTTATGATGTAATTTAAATAATGTATATTGTTTTATGTATATATGATATGTTATTTAAAATACAAAACAAGTGTTTACTATATATATATATATATTTTTAGGGCCCTATCTTACAAAACAATGGCGCAATGCAGCACCAAGCGCGACGCAAGTGTTTTTTTTGCTAGTTTCAGCCCGACGCATTTTTTATTGTCACGTCCTGCGGCACGTTGTTTAAATAGCAAATGCATGTGCACCCATTTGTGCCCATTTGGGCTGCTGGTCTGAAAACGAGGTGTGTTCTGGCGCATTATTGGGCCGTTGCTATTTTGAGGAACAGAAATAGACTGAGCATGTAAATAGGGAATCTGCCATGGCACGAGCGCAACTGGCATTTAAAGGGAATGGGAGATGAGACTCTGATTGGTTTAACACACGTAAATCCCAAAACACACCCATTATTCATTAAGAGAATAGAGACAACCCTTTTAGTCCATGCGCCGGGAGCGCCGACCATTTGTCCCGTCCTTAAACTAGCAAAAGTGGAATCGGACGTCCCAAGCAAGGTTATAATCGTTAACGAAAACTAACGAAAAAACGAAAACTAGGTGGGAAAAAACATTGTCGTTAACTGAAATAAAAATAAAAACGAGGCATTACAAAAAAACGATAACTAACTAAAACTGTAATGTGTGTTTGGCAAAACTAACTAAAATAAAATAAAATTATAGAGTAAATGTCCTTAGTTTTCGTCTTTGTCAAGGTCTTTCATTTTTTAACGCTATTTAAAACACGCAGCGTATTCGTTCAGCTGCATTTCCTTTCCCTGCTCTCCCTCCGTCTCTGTCACTCATGCGTCTCTCACATGCGCGCGCGCATACACACACACACACACACACACACACACACACACAGCCCCTCCCCTCCGTGCACACCGCGTCTCCATGAGAACGAGAGTTCGTTCGACGTTGAAAGCAAGTTCGCTAAAGGTTAGTATCTCTATCTCGTGAACACCTTACAATCACACATTAAAAAGTGGTATCAAAATATTTTAAATTCTGAATATAATTTTGTCAGTGTGTTAATGTCGACCCGAGAAGCGATTGCGCCTTTTTTAGAAAGTTAACTAGTACAATGCACTTTTTGGTTGTGGTTGTCGATGTCAAAACACTATATAAGCTAAATAATGTTATGTCATTTTTTTACTTTTACACTTAATGTTTGCTGCTTCAATCCAGATGAGTAGGCTATTGACTGTAGGGAAAGTGGGGTGAGTTGTGCCAGTTTTTACTCAAAGTGACTTTAAAGTGAGGCCATGGCAGTAATGCCTTCAACTTAACGATGTACATATATTTCAGGATGTGGTGCATCCCTGAGAACAATAACTTTGGATCTGAAATAAATTGTTTCAGAAATATAGCTTTTGGGAAAAAAGTGGTCTCATGGCACAACTTGCCCCGATGCGGGGGAAGTTGTGCCTTTAGTTTAGGGGAATACATTGGGGTAAATTGTGCCAGTGATTTCTGAAGTAAAAGAACATTTTAATGTTATGAACTGTAATGCTATATGAAAGCAAGACAAATTTAATACAAAATTACTCATTTAAGGTTTATTTAGATATTGTCACCCTGGAATACCATAGCATGCGTTTTTCCTACTATGGTCAATTGCATAGGGATTTTGTACTGAACATAACTCTGGATCACAGTGTCATAGAGACAAGGGGGCGGGCTCATTTTACTCAGACGACCAATAAGTCTCTCAGGATCATTGTGAAGCTATCAAGCTACGCCCTAGCAACCATTTAGAGCACCATAGCAACACAATATATGATATTTGTGACTCATTTCAGGCAAAAAGGCTTTGGCAATAGATGCCTGTTGACATAGCGCTGTCTGTCAATTATGTAACATATAAGAATAAAGTGACTAGGCTAATTTCTAAACATACTATTGTGACATAGGCCACTTAAAAACTGAATAAAACTTCTCTTTAATAACATAGTGCAAGCTCAAAACTGAAATCAGTGTTAGCTAAATTAAACAAATAGCAGGCAGGCCTAAGTCAAACAATGATGAGGCATGCCCATCTCCTCACTTCTCAAGATTATCCCCTGTGAGTATGTAGGTCTAGGTGGTCTGGATCTGGCACAACTTAACCCAGGCCCTTTGGCACAAATCACCCCAGACCCACAAGTTTGAAAAACTAGCATGATCCAGCAGTTAAGAGCTAACATTATGCTAACTGTATAGACTCATTGTGTAGCCTACTAAAGCACTAAAACATGTGTGAAATGTTTTCAAACTTGTCTATAATTGTTCAGACACTACAATCAAAAAACCTTAATCATAGAAATTTTACTTTGAAAGGGAAAAAACAGTTTTTTGCACTAAAATGTGCTTAACTCTCATGCCATGTGTCTCTCTTCTTTGGAGGATGAGTAAAAGTGATTGCTTTTCAAAATTATGTGGTCACATGACCAATTTCTTCTATGGTTTTCCAGAAACAAGGGTGTAACTACTTCCCCCCTGGCACAAATCACCCCACTCTCCCCATAGGGTAAATTTAGTATAATGTGTGAAAATTGTACAGCTGTGGTATTTGTATAGGGTGTGAATTCTGTATAGAAGATGTGTAGATTTTTGGTACAGCGTGTGGATTTTGTAAGAGGTAAAGGAATTTCAATGGGGTGTGAATTTTTTTCTATAATGGTATTTTTTTATTATTACACAATAGTTTTTCTGACTTTTTTGAATCTTGCCCCTGACAAATAACCCAAATTACAAAAAAAGACTAAAACTAACACTAAAACTAATAAAAACTAAACTGAAACTAAGCATTTTCTAAAAATAAAAACTAAACTAAACTAGCAAACCCACTTTAAAAACTAATTAAAACTAAACTGAATTTGAAAACAAAAAGTCAAAACGAAATAAAAATAAAAACTAATGAAAAATGCAAAACTATAATAACCCTGGTCCCAAGTGAACTTGCGCCGTGCATTTTAGACCATACGCTTAGATCGTTAAAATAGGGCCCATAATCTAATTAATTACATGATGTGCCAATTAATTATTCACACATTAAATTCGGCTGAGAAATTACCCCTAAAAGATAATTTTAAGTCATTATTGTGATAAAATAGACATTGAAAAAGGATCTTTAGAAATAAATATTTTTTTAATTTAATATAATCTCTCAGTGAAACTACTGTACTCGAGCTAGAACTCAAGATACGTCTGTATTATTTTGAGTCATTGCAGTTTTCATCAGATCCAACATCCGCCCAGTAAATGTTTGTAAGCAGTGAATTGCAGGAGATGCACTGGGATTTTCCGATGTACAAACTCTGCTACAATAGCAATGGAAAAGAAATAACGTATTAGAAGTCAATATTCACTCTATATAAACATTCCTGGTCTTATGAGCGATTAATCCATGCATGATTTCATGATTTTTCATCAAAATATGTGTAAACCAATAGTCAAACAGCTATTTAGTCATTGTTTCGGCTGGTGTTGCAGTATGTGTATACAAATATTAGCTATTTGCTGTGAATGTTGTTGGCATGTAAACACACTATTTGTCAGTTTTCTGAATGCTAATCCAGTGCTGGTGCTGTTCGTAGGCCAACAAACAGGACTGTTTCAGGGGGGTTTGCGTATTCATACTCAAATATACTCCCATTTAATATCTCTGATGCTCAATCAAACTGAATGAAAGTGTTTAATTCAAGTAAATAATGGATGAAACTTTGTTTTTTCCTTCTCCATGTGGCCTCATATTCTTTATTGTTGGTAAGTTTGAGAATGTGCATGTCTTTAGGCATTTCTGCTTCTCTTTGTTTCCTCCTCATTCAGGCTGTGATGTCACAACGCGTGCTTAATTAATTATCAATTGAAATTACAAATTTGTTTGTATCATCAACAGTGTTCAATTCATTGTGATTGGATTCTCTACTGTTAAGTTTATGGTTCGTAATGGGCTTTCATTGCAACATTTTTAGTCCTTTAGTAATTTTATTAATCTGATTGTGCAGCTCAGTTTGTCTTAGCCTCTGGAATATAGCAATATAGTCACAAAACTCATCAAAACACGTCCGGGTCATATTTCACCGTCATATTAAAAGAAAAAAAAAATAGGCCAATTAAGATTTTTTTTGGTGACATTTTTATTTTAAGGTGCAAATTAAATGTTACTACATGTAATTACTGTAGTAATAACAGTAAATTATGTATAATTACAAGCAACTAACCCTAACTGTATAGTAAGTACATGTAGTTCATACTTATTTGAGCAAGTACAATGTAACTACGTCACCTTTTTTGCATTATGACATTATTTTAACCTCCTTATTGTATTACTGTAAAAACTATTACAGCAATACAGTGTTTTATTTTCATCTTAAAGTCTCCCTGTGATGCAAATCAAGTCTGTTCGATGTTTTTAATATGCTTTAAGACAAACCATACGCAAATTCACCAGTCAACGTTTATGTATAGATGATATATTGTTATTTAAATTACAAATATATATATATATTGCATTGCATTGCAGGAATTAGAATCGTGAAGTATCCAATTGTTATGAAAATAATGTCACAATGCAAATCAATTTTTTGATGCGCTTTTTATGTTCATGAGATTCACCCTGGCATATTTACTGTAAGTCATCACATGACCTGGTTACTTATAATATGAATAAACTAATCATCATAATAACATGTGGATCGAAATAGAGAGTTTTTAACCCTATTATCTTGCATGTGTTTGTTTTGCTCTGGATGGTTCGCTGAACAGACTCTTATTTTACAGCAAAACGCATGCAGAGCACTGAGTAAGGAGAGGAGGTGTGCGTGCATGAACAGCGTGTTCTGTTGTGATGTTTGGGGAGGATTTGTCCCCAGGAGAGAGAGAGTAATGGGAGGGTGCGCTAGATTAAGGTAGATTATATCTGCCCACAGTCTTATCAACAGAATCCGAGATGAGGACATAATGCTATGACGCACATTACAGCTGAAATCCTCGTGCCAGGATTTCATATTTTCAACATCGACGTCCTCTACACCTTTAGAGGATCTGTGTGTAGATATACTGACACGAGAGGCATGTTCACACTGATGGCGATTTTATCCCGAGTAGTAATTAAACATTATAAGCGAGCTGCACAACGGTGGCTATAGTTATAAAAAAATATCTGACCACAAATGTGATGTATTACTGGTAAATAAATAAATAAATAAATAAGATCCTGCTACTAAAAATGTGCATACTGTAATAGAAAGGAAGCGCACTATAAAATATAATGTATATTTGAAGTCTTTCTACTTCAAAATGAAGCTTTTGATTCAATTTTACTTGCTGTTTCTTTGTAATTATTTGTAAAATGTACTAGTTTCTAAGGGAAAATGGTTTCTACTCCATGTACAGTATATAAGCAGCTGAAAATAAGGCTTTATATCATGAGCAAGATGAATGTTAATTGACATTTCCAATTAAAGGTGTTGTAAGCAATTTTGCTTTTAACCAGATGTTCTGCTTTTCTAAAACGCGTTGGCCGAACTGATGGCAGTAACCCTGAACGTATGCTAAATGATTGACAGTTGGAGAATGTTTCTGATTGGCTAAAAAAAACTTGGCCGAGTCATTTCACTCGGCGGCCATCTTTGAAACGCCTCTTGGGCAACTATTTTAGTCGTGCAAGCACAGCTCTTTCTGAATGGGGAAACATCAAACATCAAACTCTCCAGAGTCCTAAGCGCGCGTCTCAGAACTATCCGGAGCTTCTACACTGTAAAAAATAAAAGTTCATGATTTGTTATCACAACTTTTTATCTTTTGTCAAATCAACTTAGATAATTAATGTGGTTCAGATAACATAATATTTTGAGTTTCTATTAATTGAACCAATTTCCTTCATTGCATTAGCTCAAATTTTTTATTTCAATGAACTAAAAATTGTAAGGCAACCAGGTAACTTACTTTTTTAAGTTAAACCAACGATCATTTTTTACAGTGTACATGCAGCTGCAATGACTTTACCAGCTGCTGATTGGCTCTTTAATTTAGAAGGCGGGACTTATTCTGCCATATAGAGTGTATGCGCATGACGTTACACACACTGAGTGGCAAGAAGTTTTCAGCGTGAACACCGCAAAAAACACTCAAAACACATCTAAAACGGGAAAGAGCTTTGAGATTGACTGTACAACTAGATTTGACAAGAAATCTGAGGTATATTTTTACAGATTGACGAAGGCTACAGAACAGAGAAGCAAATGGATTCACAGAAACAACTGGATCCCGGCAGAGAAAGCTGGATTTGCAGTTTTCATTTTGTGTCAATATGCTGAATTATGGGGTAAAATCATACATTATATACTGTATTGTTATATATTGTATTGACAACTCATCAATTAAATATTTACCATCGTATATTCTGCATAATTGGACGTTTTTAAATAAACACTGGCAAAAACTAGCTGAATATCATGATATATTTAACATTGATATGAGTGGTCACATGGATTTACACCTATATTGTGTTTATATAAAGCGTTCACAGGCTAATTTGCTTTATGTGTTTCCCCGGCGTCAAAATCAGGCTCATATAAATGTGAGGAAACACGATTCCTGCTGCATGTTAATATCCATGATCACTGGATCTTTGGTAAGTTGTAAGGAACAATATATCGAGTCCATCCTTTAGTTTAAACTCATAATAGTTCGTTTTACTGGCGTTTTCCCATATTAAATCCAGTCACGCAGCAGCTCTTCTGCCACTCAGTCCCGTTTTCCTGCGTGAAAGTGACGTTAATTCAAACCCTCTATTGTGCATTGCACTTTCTACCATTCAAAGTAATGTGAGTGCACTGTCTTTGTATATCTAAAGTGCAGTCAGAGACAGATGTGATTCCTCATGGCACCTATTACAGTGAAATCTCTCAGGTAGCAGAGCCATTTTATGTGTGGTATTCCTATAAGACGTTGCTTACAGCACCTTTAACTCCTCCATCTTGCCTGCACTGATCACAGTACCAGAGAGAAGACTGATCACATGTGCATCAGGGTCGTTATAGCCACATTTGCATAAAGTTAAAGTGCCGTTGTTGTGAAGTGTCGAGTCCCACTGAAGTGATGAGTCCCAGCTTAGGACCCAAGCAATCCGATTGGTTCAAAGCACGTTTTATGGGTAATCGCTTTAGTGCATGGTTACAAGTCGTTTGAATTGCGTTAATATATTTTAACTTGTATGTTTCATATACTAGTATATAACCGAAGCTATAGATTGTGAATTTAAACACATCTCGTTCTTAGTGTTTTTTTTTAGTTAGCTTAGATAGTAGCATAGCATACAGCTATCCGAAATGATAAGAGACAACGTTTTTCTCACCGTCTACGATATTTTTCCATAAAAAAACTTGGATAACAAATATGATACAAGCATAATTCTGTTTAAGAATTAATTATGACATGACATGCTTGTAATGAAAACAAATTTTTATTATTTTTGAAAGGGGACAGTGTACATTAATCAACATTAAAACAATGTAAATGTACCCGAGTTAGCTCAAAAGTGCTAATAATATGTGCACTGGCACATATCCGATTTATTTCCACATATGAATGAGGCCTGAAACCGATCTCGAAATATCCGAATGCATGCGTTTTTTTCCTGTTTACACGGTCATAGAACACATCCGATCTGTGTCACATATGAGCAAAAAATCGGAATTGGATCACATTTCACTGAGAGTGTAAACGAGGCCATAGTGTCGGCCCACATCCGGTAAACGTTGAATCCACATGTACCAGATGTGGCCCGACCCGATTTTGTCTGGGTTTTATCTGTTATATGTAGTGAGGAAAAAAACAGATGGCTTATTTTGTGTTGATCTGATGGGTGTGTATTTAAAAGGATGAGGTTTTTAACTCACATTGTCCTGTCATAACCTGCTTGCTGTCCGGCGCTGTGAATGCTGCGGTCTGTGGGCGCATGTGACATGCATAAACTAACCAGAACTACCCATCTGTCTGTGGAGAGACTCGTGACCTCTAACTGAACAACCTTTCTGCATCAGCAATAACCCGCTCTCTAAACATCTCGGGACCCGAGTCTTGTGCTGGGGTTTATGATTAATGGATAAGGATTATTGGTAACACTTTACAACATGGTTCCAATTTTTTTGCATTAGAAAACATGCATACGTTTAAAGCATTTATTAATCATAGCTAACGTTAATTTCAACATTTTCTAATATATTACTAAAATTAGTTGTATCAGTTCATAATATTTAATGAACATGCTGTTTACATGTGCATGTTTTTCATACAAATACTTGGTATATCTCTAACTAAAACAAATATGATCGTTGTATTCTGCTAGTTGAAACCTTTTCAATGATATATGACAAGTCTATCTGTTATGCACGATTGTACATATCACATTTTCATGTAAAGCAGTTTTTGTTTCAAGGTTAAAGTTCCCCTGTGTGGAAATCAAGCTTTTAATGTTGTTTGTGTGTTAGGGTTAGCCTAACTAGTCCTTGGTATTTTGCTCAACTTCTATAAAACTAGTGCAGGACTATTTTCTGGACACTCTAGGTCAATAATTATCCAAAAATTAAAAAAAATAGAAAATGTTTCCCCTTTGGATAGCTATAAAAATGGGCGTGGCCGAGTGTACAAAGATAAAATCCTGTGATTCCTAAACAATTCCAGAACTTCACGAAATAGGTGAGCACATATGACATATGATTGTAAACAAGCATGCAAACTTTTATGGCGATCAGACCATAGGTGGCGCCATAGCTGTCATAAACAATATTTCCATGATGGTAAATGATCTGAAATTGTAGAAAATGGTCTTTTTCATCTCTAATTTGGGTGTATTATCGTACAATTCCACTTAAAGGCCTTAAAGCGCTTGAACCTTGTTTTTGGTAACTATAACAAGAAATAAATTTGTTACATGATTTATTAATCTGTTAGATAATGCATTAACTAATGGAACCTTCTTGTAAAGTGTTGGCCTTTCTTTCTTTTTTTTATATGAGATTGCACTCACAGTTTTACATTGTGTAACTATTTCCATGTTTTTGCTGACCTTGGGAACCCAGATAATATCTTCACTAAAGAGATCCTGGGAACATTTCCAAGCAATCTCCCAAAAAAAACAATTGTGTGTTTCTACTGCAAATGTGACACAATGAGCCCAGACAGAAAATAAAACATGACAGCATGATCAGCACATTCGGTCTCAATAATATAACTACTTCAAAAACAATTATTCTCCCGCTGTTGCATTTTATAATAACCTGTGGAAGCTTGTTTCCGCCACAGAATAAAACATTTTAAAAGATAATTGCGACTTTTTATCTCACAATTGCGAGTTTACATCATCAGAATTGCGAGATATAAAGTCAGAATTAAGTGAAATAAAGTCGCAATTGCATGTTATAAAGTCAGAATTGCGAGATATAAAGTCAGAATTGCGAGATATAAAGTCAGAATTGCGTGAAAAAGTCAGAATTGCGAGATATAAAGTCAGAATTGCAAGATATAAAGTCAGAATTGCGAGATATAAAGTCAGAATTGCGTGAAATAAAGTCGCAATTGCATGTTATAAAGTCAGAATTCTGACTTTTTTTCTCGCAATTGCGACTTTATATCACGCAATTCTGACTTTTATAACACATGCATAATTGCGAGTTTACATCTCGCAATGTGAGATATAAACTCACAATTGTGAGATATAAAGTCCAATTCTAAGGAAAAAAAAGACGGACTTTTTTTTTTTTTTTTTTACCTCAGAATAGTTTATATCTCACAATTCTGACTTTATAACACGCAATTGAGACTTTATATCATGCAATTCTGACTTTATATCTCCCAATTGCGTATTATAAAGTCAGAATTGCGAGATCTAAACATGCCATTCTGAGAAAAAAAAGTCAGAATTTCAAGTATATTTCTCGCAATTGCGAGTTTATATCTCATAATTCTGACTTTATAACACACAATTTTGACTTTATATCATGCAATTCTGAGATAAAAATTCAGAATTGTGAGATTAAAAAGTCGCAATTACCTTTTTTATTTTTCACTCTGTGGTGGAAACAAGCTTCCATAACAACCATTTAAAGTGAAAATAACTGAAAAACAAGCATGTTTATCCTCTCATTTTGTTCCATTTGTGATTAATGTCTTTTTTCTTGCATGTTCTTCGACCCTGATGAAGATGATGAACCAGCTGGACCAATGTAAGAACACAATTTATGAACATTCATTTATTTATTAACACTTGTGTGACCAATGCATGTATTGATTGTGAACCGTGTACATCCGTCATCCAGAAAAACGAACTCTACGAACAACCACAAAGAGAAAAACGTACGACAGCGGAACACAAACTGAGCCGACGACGGACCAACGTTGAAAAGCGCTGAAGGTTTACGCATTACAATTCATTCTGAGTTACAAACCAGCATGCAAATGTTCCCTTTAGTTGATTAAATCCCTTCTCGTTTCCCAGATGACCAACTGCATATCCTGACCATCCGGAGGAGAGGAGAAGCTCCTGGCGATCTTCAGCGACGCACAACCTTCCTCACGCGGTGAAGAAAACAACAATAATGACAGCATTACACTGGCACAAACGAACAATAAAGACTGTCTTAAGTTTGCCTTATCCAGGCTCATGGTGTGTGTGTGAATGTGGACGCTGACTGAATCATGAAGGTGGTGATGATGATTTTACATGTGCTGTTAACGTTGCATTTCTTTCTTTTATCATGCCCTCCTGCTGCACTAATTCTTTTTCATATCTACATGTTGTCTCGAATGCATGCAATAACATAATCTAATAAGATTCAGATATCGTTTTTCTATTGTTACTTTAAATGGCGTTGCATCCAAATGAATAACCTATGTGTGTGTGTGTGTGTGTGTGAGAGAGAGAGAGAGAGCATATCAGCGTGTGTGCGTGTGTGTTTTTAAAGAAATTTAAATGGATAAAAAAGTAAGGAATCATCGAGATCTTTGTACAGTTTATCATCCAATACTAAAAGGAGGTGTTTTGTCTTAAACTAGAATGCAAGAACCTTTGTGAGTGGCAGAACAGTATTTAATCTTAAAAAAAGCTGATATTGTATTAAATGAAATGGATACATGTAAAACATTTATTTTCTAGAGTTATTTAGACGTCTTGTACATGTGGTGCTGTAAGTGTTCAAATATTACAATAGCATCTGTAAAAAAGAAAAATAATATATCTTTTTTTTTTTTTTAAATGTCGTTTCTTTTTAGAAGAAGAGATGATTCTTGTACAGCATGGCTATAATCCTATGCAATATGTATTCATATAGACCTACTGACAATTGTAAGGTGGGGTGGGTTTGTTTAATTTCTGAGAATAATAAAGCTTTAACGGGACGGTGAGATAAGGGTGCTTCGCATTGTGAACTGCACTGCTGTAGTTGCATGACAACTGATCAATACAGTGTGTGTGTGTCACCATAATGGACCAACATACGAGCGAGGAAGTGGGTGGAGCTAAAGCCATTACAAACTATGTGAAACCAATTGTTTCCTTTTTCAGAATAAAGGTTCCAAAATACTCCTGTGTTAATGAGCATTCTGTGGAGCTTTTCTCACTTAGCAACAGTAACCAATGGGGGCGGAGCTTATCAAAGGCGGAACTGGATTTTGAGCAGTATTCGGGTAGTATTGTTTTATATACTATTAGTTTTGAATTGGCTTTAAAATATATATACACTCACCTAAAGGATTATTAGGAACACCTGTTCAATTTCTCATTAATGCAATTATCTAATCAACCAATCACATGGCAGTTGCTTCAATGCATTTAGGGGTGTGGTCCTGGTCAAGACAATCTCCTGAACTCCAAACTGAATGTCAGAATGGGAAAGAAAGGTGATTTAAGCCATTTTGAGCATGGCATGGTTGTTGGTGCCAGACGGGCCGGTCTGAGTATTTCACAATCTGCTCAGTTACTGGGATTTTCACGCACAACCATTTCTAGCATTTACAAAGAATGGTGTGAAAAGGGAAAAACATCCAGTATGCGGCAGTCCTGTGGGCGAAAATGCCTTGTTGATGCTAGAGGTCAGAGGAGAATGGGCCGACTGATTCAAGCTGATAGAAGAGCAACTTTGACTGAAATAACCCCTCGTTACAACCGAGGTATGCAGCAAAGCATTTGTGAAGCCACAACACGCACAACCTTGAGGCGGATGGGCTACAACAGCAGAAGACCCCACCGGGTACCACTCATCTCCACTACAAATAGGAAAAAGAGGCTACAATTTGCACGAGCTCACCAAAATTGGACAGTTGAAGACTGGAAAAATGTTGCCTGGTCTGATGAGTCTCGATTTCTGTTGAGACATTCAGATGGTAGAGTCAGAATTTGGCGTAAACAGAATGAGAACATGGATCCATCATGCCTTGTTACCACTGTGCAGGCTGGTGGTGGTGGTGTAATGGTGTGGGGGATGTTTTCTTGGCACACTTTAGGCCCCTTAGTGCCAATTGGGCATCGTTTAAATGCCACGGCCTACCTGAGCATTGTTTCTGACCATGTCCATCCCTTTATGACCACCATGTACCCATCCTCTGATGGCTACTTCCAGCAGGATAATGCACCATGTCACAAAGCTCGAATCATTTCAAATTGGTTTCTTGAACATGACAATGAGTTCACTGTACTAAAATGGCCCCCACAGTCACCAGATCTCAACCCAATAGAGCATCTTTGGGATGTGGTGGAACGGGAGCTTCGTGCCCTGGATGTGCATCCCACAAATCTCCATCAACTGCAAGATGCTATCCTATCAATATGGGCCAACATTTCTAAAGAATGCTTTCAGCACCTTGTTGAATCAATGCCACGTAGAATTAAGGCAGTTCTGAAGGCGAAAGGGGGTCAAACACAGTATTAGTATGGTGTTCCTAATAATCCTTTAGGTGAGTGTACATACATATATATATATATGTGTGTGTATGTGTGCTTTCATTTTATTTGTAATAATTTTGCTATGTGCTTTCGCCATTTTTATTAGTTTTGATTTTGAGCTGTTATATTAGTATTATTTATATACTATTATAGTATTTAATATAGTTTTGAATCATCTTTATATTTTTTTTATTTTTATTTTTTAGTTCCAGTTTTAGTAATTTTATGTGCTTTTGTCATTTTTACTGGTTTTGATTTTGAGTTATTTTAGTATTATTTATAAACTATCATAGTATTTATTAATGTTTTGAATAAGCTTTATTTTATTTAGTTTTTTCTTCATTTTAATTTTAATTACAGTTTTAGTAAATTTATGTGCTTTTGTCATTTTTATTCGTTTTGATTTTGAGCAGTTATTTTAGTATTGTTTATATACTATTATAGTATTTAATATAGTTTTATTTATAGTTATCTTTGATTATATACACACACACGTATATATTTTTATTTTTAGTAGTTTTACTATATGCTTTTGCCATTTTTTTCTTGATTTTGAGCAGTGTATTAATGTTTTAAATGAGCTTTAATTTTATTATATTTTACTTTCATTTTAATTTGAGTAATTTTGTTGTGCTTTTATAATATTTATCAGTTTTTTTATATTTCAGTTTTATATATACATATATATATATATATATATATATATATATATATATATATATATATATATATATATATATATATATATATATATCTCAGCTTTAGTCCTAGTAATTTTAGTACAACTTATTTTATTTCAGTTAGTTGCCAAGGTATTATTTCTATTTTTTTTAATTACAAGTATTTTTTAATCTGATATTTATATTTAATTTAATTTAACAAATTGATTTTAAATAGTTTCAGTTAACAGGCTCTGCTCTACCTCATTCTTGCATTAGCTCCTTTAGCTTGTTCTCGACCTCCTCCACGAAAGCAGGAAAACCAGCATCCAGCAGACAGAGGCGCAGTAACGCCTCCAGGCCTCCAGAGGGCAGCGTGCTCTGATGATACGCCATCGGCAGGGACAGCTCACACTCGCCCAGGAAGAACTGAAGAGGAAGAGATTATAATGCATGAAAAAGTCAGTGTGCACTTCACGGATGACATCTCAGAGGTCACATTAGAATATCACTGACTACAGCATCTAATTCAGCGAGTCAACACCAGATACAGGCTCTCAGTGTAATCATGGTACCTGAGAGAGGTGTTTGATTGACAGCGCTCCCATGGCAACGGCAGGGGCCTCCCGTGGTGCATCTTCAGGGGCCTGAAGTGGAAACAGAAATAGATTCATTCATTATAGTCTCAGGACTCACGCGGAGGGCCTCACCAGCCGATCAATACTGTCATTACTAATTGAATATCCTCATCCCTGAGAATCTTTCTTATCCCTGCCGCGGGGAGACAACGTGACTAACCATATTTTACAAGGAGAATTCCCTTTGTCCCTTTAGAGCCTCAAGTCTGTGTGTTTACATCAGATTCACAAATAAGCAGTTCTGCTGAGGGTGGGATTATTTCACTCGTCGCCCATTTAAATATTCTCATGTGGCAACAGCACCACCTAGTGATGAAAATTCCAAAATAACATTCATTATTTGTTTTAATTAACTTAAATCAAAGCTGACAAAAAGGTATTTTTTAAGTAAATGTCTAAATGTCTGGTCTAATTATGCACACTTAATTGGTGCATTATATATTAAAGATAAAGAATCTCATCATTCTGTCCTACATTATTTCCTGTCCTACATAAATATTCTGTTGTACATCACATCACATGCATTAATTGTCTTGTCATTTTACCAGTTTATCGCTTGATTATTGATTAATTATTGATTATTGATTAATTATTATTGATGATATTATGTACAGTAAGTCCAGATAGATAGTAGCTCTAGTAGTACATACCACCGTTGTTTACCCATAGTTTTCCCTTTAATATTAACAAACATTAAATGGATGGATGGATGAACAGAAGGATGGATGGATGGGTTTTAGGTGGATGGATGTGTGGATGGAAGGATGGATGGATAAAAAGGATGGATGGATTTTAGGTGGATGGATGTGTGGATGGATAAAAGGATGGATGGATAAAAGGATGGATGGATTTTAGGTGGATGGATGTGTGGATGGAAGGATGGATGGATAAAAAGGATGGATGGATTTTAGGTGGATGGACGTGTGGATGGATAAAAGGATGGATGGATAAAAGGATGGATGGATTTTAGGTGGATGGACGTGTGGATGGAAGGATGATGGATGGATGGGGTAAAAGGATGGATGGATGTGTGGATGGATAGAAGGATGATGAATGGATGGATGAATAGAAGGATGGATGGATAAAAGGATGGATGGATTTTAGGTGGATGGACGTCTGGATGGAAGGATGATGGATGGATGGGGTAAAAGGATGGATGGATGTGTGGATGGATAGAAGGATGATGGATGGATGGATGGATGAATAGAAGGATGGATGGATAAAAGGATGGATGGATTTTAGGTGGATGGACGTCTGGATGGAAGGATGGATGAATGTGTGGATGGATAGAAGGATGGGATGGAACGATGGATGGATGGATGGATGGATGGATGGATGGATGGATGGATGGATGGATGATGGATGGATGGATGGATGAATGGATGGATGGATGATAGAAGGATGATGGATGGATGGATGAATAGAAGGATGGATGGATGGATGGATGATGGATGGATGGATGGATGAATGGATGGATGGATGGATGATAGAAGGATGATGGATGGATGGATGAATAGAAGGATGGATGGATGGATGGATGGATGGATGGATAAAAGGATGGATGGATTTTAGGTGGATGGACGTCTGGATGGAAGGATGGATGGATGTGTGGATGGATAGAAGGATGGGATGGAACGATGGATGGATGGATGGATGGATGGATGATGGATGGATGATGGATAGATGGATGGATGGATGGATGGATGGATGGATGGATGGATGGATGATGGATGGATGGATGGATGGATGGATGGATGGATGATGGATGGATGAGTATTTCTGACCTGCTGTTGTTGTGTAGATGTCTCAGGCTCCTCAGGATTGGCTGTTGCAGATGCAGGATTGATCAGGTGCTCCTGGACGGGAACATAATCCTGCAGTTTCTCCACAGCTTTTCCACAGAAATCTGCAGCTTCTGCTCGACTGGTGCCCTCAAACTGCAGTCTGAGCAAACGGCTCTCTCCCTTACATACACACACACACACACACACACACACACACACACACACACACACTCTGACCTCGGTTGCATAAACGGTTAAGACTAGTCTTACTACTTAGTCATCACATTTTTTTTTTCTTTAAGGCTGTTCATAACTGTTTAAAGTCAGTTCTATAAAAACGTAGATTGGTCTGATTTGATACTAGAAAGTAAGACTGATTGCCCCTTGACTCAACGCTAGTTGGTCACACTAGTAATTAAGACACAGTCTAAAGCCCTATTCGGACGGGACTAGTGTAGGAGGAGGAGTAAAGTAATAATCACCAGAGCTTCTCTGTGACTTTAGTCCCGTCCGAATGTGCATCTCACTGATCATCACGGACAATGTCAGTAAAGATTACAGAGACTTTTACTTTCAGTAAAAAGGTCCGGAAAAATGACCTCAGGTAATGCTAATCCCGTGCAAATAGACCTGCTGTAAATATGTACGTAAATATTCCGTCATTTCCTGTTTAAAAGTAGTTTTCCGGGGTTTTTCAAGTATGGAGACGCTTGAAAAAGCATCAGTTGCGTTCTAGACGCTGGGACAATTCCCAGAAGTGGTGCAAAGATGCTTGAGTTCCAGACATGGCGTCTATCTGAGAAGGAGCTCAATAAATAAGACATGTGGCGCATGTAAAAATTACTCATTTTGAGTTGATTCTCACTTGAATTATAGAACATCGGCATCTTGGTGAATGCACGTCTTCCCAGTGGTGCCACGACATAAGTGACAGGCATCTGATCCAGAGACAGTGGGTTCGAGTCCCGCGTGGGACGACTTTAGAAAAATTGTGGAATATTGTGTCATTTCGATTCCTTTATTATTCAAGTGTTGTTCTAATCTTTCTTTCTCTTGGATTAGAAATAGGTTTGTTTTTGTTCATTCTGTGTTCATTCTCATCTGAACTTCTGTTCATTTTGAGTTCAATTTCACTGTTTTTTCATGCATGTTCGGTTTCTGCTGTTTTTGCTCTTCCTGCTCTGCACTGCTGTTCCCCCGCATCGCTGCCTGCAGCTATATTTACAGCTGTATTTATATATGTGAAAACAAACCAGGAAAGAAGAGACGTTAGGATTGAGGAGATAAATTAGAGATTCTTTGTGCATTCCAGTGAATTATTAATGGGATATATATCGTAAACTAAATCGGGAGAACAGACCACAAATGTGCAGAATATGCTGTAATTTTTGCATAGTTTTACAGTGAAATGCAAATGAAAAAATTAAATTATCACAAGGAAACGAATGCAGCGACTTAAACAAGCTCTTGCCATAGATATTCTTGTTATAACATGTCACGTTAAAATACCAAGAGTTACGTTATTCTCATGATGTCTGAAAATAAATCATGAGAGAAAGTTGACAGCTCATTCAGTCAAACTGACGCATCAGCTTTATTATGATTTGAAATTATTAGTTTCAGTCTTTATGTTAATTAATCAGTCTTAAATTAATAACGCAGTAAGATCGTCAGGAATAAGGTGGATAAGATGCAGTGCTGTTTGTAACAATAATGCAACTTATAGGGACTTGTTTGTTTTCAAGGTAAGCATCAGTATTCATGAGTTTTTTTTGTTGGAGAAGAGATCATTAGCTTAATTAACGAGGCACAGAGTCTGTCTTTGAGCTGTAAGATGAAGGTCACTCAGAAGCAGCTATTTTTTTTTTATTTAAATTTGCATATTAAAATTGTTTATTGCTTTCAAGGACAAAGAGGCGGAGCCTGCCTTCAGGACAACACAAGCAAATCAAGTGAAAAGAAAAAAATGTGAAATGTGAGAAGAAAAGAAAAAATATCACAGTGAATATTCTCACCTTTAAAGTAATGTTGAACAGCAGACTGTCTGATTTATGCTGGATCTTCAGGAAGCTCTGTGCATTGAGCAAAGAAAAACCCTCCTACAAAACAGAAAACAGGACCACACCACACATCATCATTATCGAGCAGAGACTCGTTTAATAGGATTATATCGGGCTGAAAACACATCGTTAAAGCAGAGCAGCCTCCTCCAGTGTTTCTAATGCAGTCTGTCAATCCCACTGCAAACAAATGATCAGTTAAAGGGTTAGTTCACCCAAAAATGAAAATTCTGTCAGTAATTCCTCTCCCTCATGTTGTTCCAACTCTATAAGACTTTCGTTCATCTTCAGAACACAAATTAAGATATTTTTGATTAAATCTGAGAGCTGTCTCACTCCTCCATAGGCTTCTCTGTTATTAAAACTTGCCGGCCCAGAAAGTTAGTAAAGGTATCGTGTTAAAATAGTCCAAGTGACTACAGTGGCTCAACCTTAAGTTTATCAAGCGACGAGAATACTTTTTGTGCGCAAAAAAACACACAAAAATAACGACTTTATTCCACTATTCATTTTCTTCTGTGTTTCTCTGAGTGAGTTCACATTAGGGTTGCCAACTTCAGAAAAGAAAAATGCGGGACAATCGTGGTTCTTTACAGGAAATTAAGGGACACTCAAAATATTTGCACTGTATCACACAGTATATGTCATTTCAGGTTTGTATGTGTTTAAAATTTATGTACAATTTAATTCTAAAACGAATTTTAAGGTCACACAAAAAAGTCACATTACACACAAACCATAGTTAAAAAAAAATAGCACTTATCTGAAATAGAAAGCTTTTGTAACATTATACACTACATTTTAAAGAAATTAAAGAAAGTAATGGCATACTTTTCCCTCAGGAAGATTTCATGTTTTCTTGCGTGGCTGGATGTTGAACAATAATCACGTTGTTTGAATTCACCAAAACTGATTTGCTGAAATCAAAACCCGGCCGGACAGTGAAAGGGATTTGGCGTTAGCGCGAGTCCGGAATCTCCGGATCGAACGGGAGCGACCAGACAGCAGAGGATTCTGTTCGCAAATCAAACAATAATTTGTCCCAAAAGAATAATTAAAGGGATAGTAGGTGGATCGTCCAAATTAAACAATTCCCCATCGTAAGTACACATTGTCTTAAATGTCTTTAATGCGACATCTAGTGTATATATCTATGCACCAGTCAGCGCACACGTCACACACCAGGAAGCGCCCGCGCCCTCAGATCACTTGGACGTGGTTGTGTTACAAGAGGTAAAAACCATATAAATACTGTTCGTTTTCTCACACAAACTGCTCGTTTCGTGTCTTAGGCCATCAATGTGTACTTACGATGGGGAATTGTTTAATTTGGACGATGGGGAATTGTTTTAATTTGGACTCTGTGCATGCTCTTTGAGGTGGTGACCATAGACCTGCATTATATGACTGACAGACAAGAACGGTTTGACCTAAAAATATCAAAATTGAAACTACTGCGGAAAAAAAGACACCTGCATCTTGGATGCCCTTGAGGTAAGCTAAAACATACCAAAATTTAATTTCAAAGTGAACTATCCCTTTAATTCTCAATTTAGAGTCTGTTATTCGTATGGTCTGATGCACGTGAGTGTGGACTGTGATTGGATGATGCGGTCTCGTGATCACTAAAGTGTCGTGTTGCTGTTGTATCAGTCAGTGGTTAGATCAGCGAAGCAGTCTATTTAATCGGGACAAGGGAGGTCCCGTACGGGACAAATAAATTAGACCCAAAATACGGGACGTCCTGGCTAATTCGGGACAGTAGTGAGCCTGCGTTCTGACGTATTGCGATAGTCACTTGGACTATTTTAAACATTGTCTTTACTAACTTTCTGGGCCGTCAAGTTTCAGTAAGAGAAGCCTATGGAGGAGTGAGACAGCTCTCAGATTTAATCAAAAATATCTTAATCTGTGTTCTGAAGATGAACTAAAGTCTTACGGGATTGGAACAACATGAGGGAGAGTAATTATTGGCAGAATTTGCATTTTTGTGTGAACGAACCCTTTAACACACTGTAGTTAACAACTAGAGCCAAAATGTTATTTTCTGGAGAAAATATGAATGTTTTTTAACAATGCAAGAGTTGCAACAACAATGCAAGGATGATGTGTGGGTGGATGCCTCGATAATTAAAAAATATTTTCTCCATTGAGTCATTGAGTGCAAGGTATTTTTGCTGTTACACAAGCATGTCAGAAGAGGGCTCTACTAACAACCTCAATGCCACACGACTGCCATGTTCACCAGGACACAGGCGATGTGTAACCAGGACCCACA
>NC_137127.1:2018307-2035807 GCF_949319135.1 Squalius cephalus | reverse complement strand
CTGGATTATTCACCCTTACAGTGATTTCAGGTAACAGGTTCTGTGACCCTCTAGTCTGAAACACCGCTCACTTTACATGTCCATCAATCATGCATGGGGAAAATAAGGGAATTATTAAGTAAAATAGCATATCAAATAGAGTATTTGAAATGCATGGTATCTTAATTATGTTAAACCGGTTTTGTTGAAGGTTTTAATGAGAGAAGGATGATTGATGCACTTTTGTCATGATTGATATTTTCAAGTGTCTAAATTAGTGCTGTCAAATCGATTAATCGCATCTGAGATCAAAGTTTGTGTTTATATAATATGTGTATGTATATATATATAGGCCTATGTATAAAATATGTGTGTGTGTGTGTGTATACATATACACACACATACATATATTTATAATATGTTTAAATATACACACATATTATATAAACAAAAACGTAAATCTCAGATGCGATTAATCGTGATTAATCGATTTGACAGCACTATATAAATATAAAGGTGCATCAATGATATTTGTTCATTTATATTTTTTTAATAGTTCACTCTAAAAAATGCTGGGTTGTTTTAACCCAACTTTGGGTCAAATATAGACAAACCCAGCCGTTGGGTTACATTTTTAAATTACATTTTTAACCCAACATTCGGGTTTGTCCATATTTGACCTAAAATTTGGTTAAAACAACCCACCATTTTTTAGAGTGTAGTCATATTTAACTCAGATATCATAAAGCATGATTTCACAAAATGAAATGCTGCATGCATGCAGCCAAAACCATTTCAGTTTTGTTTATATTTTTCCTCTTCTTCTTCCAAATGTGTTTTTACAGCCATTTTGCAACATACCAAAGCCAAGCTCTCCCAGCTGACAGCAGAAGTGCATTAACTGCTTGAATTTTATATGAAATCCAGACTCTCTCTCTTTATTCATTAAGATGTGTCCTTGGGGATGACATTGAGTCTATATAGATTTGATATGTTCAGCCTGTTAATAACACACACCGGTTTGCCTCAGGCTTCATTTGTCATGACATGAGTGAACACAGAAACAGATTCACGCTGTAGTCTTGATGACACCCTTCAGAAAAAGCAAACATTAGTCGTTTCAGGCAGACAGTTAGATAATTATTATATTGTGTGTTTAGCATTCGCAAGCCGTTGAAACGGGCTAAATGCACGTTCACAAACGCTGTCTGGCTTGGATGTCTGTGATTGGGTTGAATTTACACACTGTTTTCATTCATGAATGTGAATAAGAGTGCAGGAACAGCAAACCCAACCCCTCCGGAGACACGACTGCTGTTCGCCTTGTTTACCTATTGATCCCGAGAAGATGCTTTTATTCTGCTCGACATTATGAGATTGCAGCGTTGTTCCTGGAGGATATTAAAGGCAGTGTGGGAATACACTGATGTAATTTTGAGGTTGATACGTGTTCGTGTGTGTGTGTGGCGGTGCTGAGAGAGGAAGTTTATTCTTTTCTTTTGTTGTCATCAGCTCTTTGTTTTATAATTGAATGTTGTTGCATTTTGGTCACTGAGAGGATCTCTCATTCCAGAGTTTCTTGATCCCTAAATAATCTAACAGATTGTTTTAAAGGAATACATCCCCACAAAATGAAAGTTTTGTCAATATTTACTCTCCATTATGCTTTTTTCTTATTATTATTTTAAGAAGGAAAAGCAAGTTTATTTATATAGCACATCTCATACACTAATTCAAAGTGCTTTACACAGAAATTAATTAAAATAATTACAAAATTAAAAAAGCAAGGAAAATTAAAACAGTTATAAATGGAATTAAAAGAGTAAAAAGATGATAAACTTCTCATCTGGCAAAACAGAAGAACATCTCCTCAGCTTATTAGTTAATATATAGTTAATATTATTATCTATAGGCTATATTATCTATATAATATTATAATATTTGATAATAAGAAGCTATGGCATCTCATTTGTTTGCTTTAGTCACTTATTAGACGAACCAGCAGTGTTTTGGCATCAATCAATGACCTCAAAGCTCCGTTTTTGAATCTTGAATGAGATTTCAGAGCTTCAGTGGATCTTCCACAGAAAACAATATTAGCATATGAGCATATTTTTCATTTTTGCTTATACTTTTCCTTTAAGCACACTGGATTACAGATCTCTGGTGTTCTCCACATTGTTGCTGTGGCACAGATAATAGTGTCGTCGCTTCTCTCCCTCTGAACACAATAGACTGAGTTTACAGGCCTGAACACACCTCTGTAATTACCACAGCAAGGTCACACACATTGTTACGCAAGATAAAGGCCACACTGTATTATTCAGACTGAGACTTGGATATTTCACTGACCCGTATTCATTCGCCTAAACCTAGCGAGCTGTTTTGCTAACTTTTAAATCAGCATCCTCTTAGAAGAGACTCTTGGAAGCAATTCTGTGTGACGTGATGATGTGTTTAATATTTAAAGTCAGCATGAAGCGGAAGTTGCGAGGAAGTTGTGTCGTATATCCGAGTGAAACGCTTCTGGAAGAAGAACAAATGTGGGCGGGGCTTGATTTTGTCTGTGTGGAATTGATTGGATGGTTGTGGTTTGCTATTGGCTGATCTCATGTGATTGACAGGTTGCTCCGCCCACATCATCAGAGAAGAGAAGTTGCTGCAGTTATTCTGATTCAAGATTACCAGGAACATGAATTTAATATAAAAGATCAATGTGGACCGATAAATCATTTAAAATAAACACTGCGTAAGATTTTGATTTCATGCTGACTGTAATATAGTTTATTTATTTTGTTTATTTATTGATTTAATGCACACTGGTGATTCAAAGCTGCTTGACACGAAAAATCATTAAAATGGGCACGAGAAATAAAAATATAACTATAAAAAGTAAGGAATTAAATTTGAAAATATATTATAAAGTCAAGTCACCTTTATTTATATAGCGCTTTTTACAATACAGATTGTTCCAGAGATAACAGGAAAATAATGCAATAAAGTTTGTCTCTGTACAGCAGATCTAGAAGAAAATAGCGTCACAGTCCAGCTTAAGGAAGTTCAGTGATGGTTAATTTCTGTTGTAAAAAAAGTTATTAATTTAGTTCATTTATATATATATATAGCCGCTCTGGAGAAAACCGTGATGCCATCGTCAAGTTCAGTTCAGTTCTCATATAATGGTGCCGGAGATCAATAATATTGCTGAATATTAAATGTTCTCATATAATGGTGTCAATGCAGGAGATCAATAATATTGTTGAATATTAAATGTTCTCATATAATGGTGTCAATGCAGGAGATCAATAATATTGCTGAATATTAAATGTTCTCAACTAAGCAAGCCAAAAGCCAAAGGCGACAGTGGCAAAAATCAAAAAAGATATGAGAAGAAAAGCTAAAAGTATTACATTTAGTAGTAAATCAAATATATTTTCAAGCAATTTCACACAAGCAAGAATGGTATTTTACTGAATATCACCACTTGTTGAACTATTACACAATTATATAGTCACTGAATTTGTCGCAGTGCATTCTGGGATTGCCTTATCTGTGAACAGTATGTGTGGTTTGATCAAACCGGTGTAAGAACTGAAATGGGAAGGTTTAAATAAAGTTAGATTGTACGCGAGATATCGCGAGCGTAAGGGAAAAGGGAAGAGAGAGAGGAGGAGAAGGAAAGGCGTGATGTAATCGGGTGGAACGAGGCAGAGTTACAGTTAAAGGACTGTCGAAATAAACACTGAGTTCTGAGGTCTGACTCCTCTATCCGGTGGACACATCAGATACAGAAAATAACCAGGAACCCATGCATAATACTCCATAAGGCCCACAAATCCGACTATTACACCAGTAATATGCATTTTAGACAGCTTTCGTCACCTAAAAATACTTTCTAGGTAGGCAGCTACACTCAAAAAATAAATTTTTGCCTCTTGTTAAATTTAATTAATTAAAATAAGCAAAAGTAACACTATATTTTGTCACAACTTAATTTAATTGTGTTCAATCAACCTAATATATTTAAAACTGAAGTTTACTTACTTAATTTGTGTGAAAACTACATGAATCATTTAAGTTGACAACTAACTGGGCAGTGGATCTGTAGTTCCCAGCATGCTTTGCGTTAGGAGGGTAAATTTAGGGATTAAAGTGTTATTTTATGTGTTTTTCTGTAAATGGAAAGATGTTAATGTTAGTGTTTAATATTCAGTTATGTTAGAAACTTAGAGGATTTTCTTTAATGTTTTTGAGTTTTGTGGTTACCATTATGCAGAATAGTGGCGACTGTGTTTAGCTTAGGGCTGTGGGCACTCAGTATACACTATACATGCATTAAACCTCTTTCGCAGACCTGTAATATTCAATATTACTCTGTGAAAGGTGGTTTTAATTAAATTGAACACTAGTAGCTTCTATCATTGGAAGTAACTGCAGAGTCAAATTAGCTAAAATTGTAATGTTGGCGATTTTAGGCAGGGCAAAAATTAAATGTAGTCAACCTCACAAAACTTTATCTAGCAGGAGTGACTAAATGAATTTAAGTTCATACAGCAAATCATTTCAAACAAATTAGATTTTGTTGGAAAAATGTAATTCATTTTTAATTTAATTAATTTAATCAAGTTCGTTCAACAGCTTTTCTTTTTTTTTAATGTAGGTTTTGGAACAAAGTAAAGTCCCTCTATGACATCTTACCCAAAATCCTCTTGTTTAGCGTGTCATCCGCCATGTATTTATCTTGTCATGCTCTTAAAGTACTTGCAATGCTCACTTTGAAAAGGCTTTGGAAAACGACAAATAAAAGAAGGTTGGCATCAGAGGTGGCTTATGTCTGCTGTTGCGTAATGGGAATGTAATTAGTGTTATAAGGTATGCATAAAAAACATCCCCCGTTGTAGCTGCATTTAAACCCCGGTGACTCTACAATTAAAATCCTCCATGTCTCCATCCATCCGTATGCACAGATTTATCCGTATCACTGTAATTCAGTCATTCGATTGATGCCTTCACCCCTTCCACAGGTCACACGCTGCAGATTCAGTGATCAGACGCTCATCAGCGCTAATGAGCGAGATCCGCTTCTGCACACTTCATAAAAGACAGTGACCGCAGTTATTAAAAGGTCAAGCAGTGGTGCATCTAAAGGCAAGCTCAATCTACACAACGTTCGGCTGGATTTTGCTGTCGCAGACAGATTTACAAGGTCTACGAGAACAATACAGATGCTAGTTTAGAATGAGCAGGTTAGAGACGTGATCTGAGACGTTGCAATATTTTCTAACCTGTTTGATACGGCATGGGATGTTGTATGTGCAATGCAGTGACATTTTGCATTGGTCATCGAACTAATCCAGCCAATCACAGTGCAGATGGTAGAAACGGGAAAAATCTCATGATCACTTGTGTAAAATTCTCGAGAGCACGAGCATGTCTGGGTCTCATTTATTTATTTCAGTTATGAGGGTAAATAAAAATTGCATTGAAGAAAATGATGCAAAAACATTATTTACATTTAAATTGTAGGTATTTTACATTATTTTAAAGTATTATAGGTGTTCTGATGCCAACTTTATGCTGATTTGAATTTAAAAAATCACTGAATTCGTTTTTTTTATGTAATACAGTAAAAATATTGTATCACGGTAATATGAATATAATGAGATATATCATTGACAATAATGAGAATAACCGCAAACACACTTCAATAATGATTTTTTTTTTTTTTTATGAAAAGTGCTTAATTTTCATGAAAATAATATTACAGTTTAAATTGCATAATTTTCTTAATGCAAAATATGATTTATTATCCTTATTTGTGGTGAAATGTGAAATGGACCTGTTTTTGTGGGATTCTCTTCACCTCAGTGCAATGCAAAGGCAATATTTTACATTGCTGTGCCTTTTTTGCATGTTAATATAATTATTTTCAATAGCAGTAATGTTGTGTAATTACCTGCAGTTCCACAAAATAATTATATATTAAGTGCATGTTGCTCATTAGTATTTCTCCACGCTCACTAATGGAGTGACGCTGTAACGGACACTGTAATGCGTGACGGTGTGTTGCACGGGCCACATCTGCAGGATAGCACATGTTATTTGCTGGTGTTGCTGGCAGAAAAGAATGATGTCATGACAGATCGGACAAAGCCTAAATGCTTTTATACTGTGATTTAAAACACAGGAAGTTCCATAATGGAGATCAGAGGAAGGAAGGAAGAGCTTGTGTGATATTGAGACGTTGCTGTAGGCAATGTGCTTGTCACTTCAGGCTTCAGGCATATTGTATAATATGATTTGTGCAGGACAAGAGAGACTGAGTGCATGTTTTCAGAGAGCAAATAAGGATTAAAAAGGAACCATTATTAAATCAATAGTCTCATTTCCAACTGTAAAGTATTTTCTTATCTTGTGTTTATTTTATCCAGCCTTTATAATAGGGAGGAACGGCTCGGTTAATGGGGAAAGCAAAACATTTGTGAGAAAACGCAAAAGCATTGACCTATGATTCTCCCTCCCATTTCTTATTTTTTTCCATGAACATGTCCCTTTAGGGGCTCTGTAAAAAAAAACAAACAAAAAAAACATATATATATATATATATATATATATATACATATATAGGTAGAAGTATTACTATTGTAATATTTCACAGTACAATAAAAAAAATTTTTTGAGCGTGTCCACTCATGGTGAAGGAGGAGAGAGAGTGAGCCAATCAGCAGTAGGGGGCGTGTCCACTCATGATGGGGGAGCAGAGAGAGTGAGCCAATCAGCAGTAGGGGGCATGTCCACTCATGATGAGGGAGGAGAGAGAGTGAGCCAATCAGCAGTAGGGGGCGTGTCCACTCATGATGAGGGAGGAGAGAGAGTGAGCCAATCAGCAGTAGGGGGTGTGTCCACTCATGATGAGGGAGGAGAGAGAGTGAGCCAATCAGCAGTAAGGGGCGTGTCCAATCATGATGGGGGTGGAGAGAGAGTGAGCCAATCAGCAGTAAGGGGCGTGTCTACTCATGATGGGGGAGGAGAGAGAGTGAGCCAATTAGCAGTAAGGGGCGTGTCCACTCATGATGGGGGAGGAGAGAGAGTGAGCAATCAGCAGTAGGGGGCGTGTCCACTCATGATGAGGGAGGAGAGAGAGTGAGCCAATCAGCAGTAAGGGGCGTGTCCACTCATGATGGGGGAGGAGAGAGAGTGAGCCAATCAGCAGTAAGGGGCGTGTCCACTCATGATGAGGGAGGAGAGAGAGTGAGCCAATCAGCAGTAAGGGGCGTGTCCACTCATGATGGGGGAGGAGAGAGAGTGAGCCAGTCAGCAGTAAGGGGCGTGTCCACTCATGATGGGGGAGGAGAGTGAGCCAATCAGCAGTAGGGGGCGTGTCCACTCATGATGGGGGAGGAGAGAGAGTGAGCCAATCAGCAGTGGGGGCGTTTCCACTCTTAATGAGGGAGGAGAGAGAGTGAGCCAATCAGCAGTAAAGGGCGTGTCCACTCATGATGGGGGAGGAGAGAGAGTGAGCCAATCAGCAGTAAGGGGCGTGTCCACTCATGATGGGGGAGGAGAGAGAGTGAGCAATCAGCAGTAGGGGGCGTGTCCACTCATGATGAGGGAGAAGAGAGTGAGCCAATCAGCAGTGGGGGCGTGTCCTCTCATGATGGAGGAGGAGAGAGAGTGAGCCAATCAGCAGTAGGGGGCGTGTCCACTCATGATGGGGGAGGAGAGAGAGTGAACCAATCAGCAGTAGGGGGTGTGTCCACTCATGATGTGGGAGGAGAGAGAGTGAGCCAATCAGCAGTAGAGGGTGTGTCCACACATGATGGGAGAGGACAGAAAGTGAGCCAATCAGCAGTAGGGGCGTGTCCACTCATGATGAGGGAGGAGAGAGAGTGAGCCAATCAGCAGTAGAGGGTGTGTCCACACATGATGGGAGAGAACAGAAAGTGAGCCAATCAGCAGTAGGAGCGTGTCCACTCATGATGAGGGAGGAGAAAGAGTGAGCCAATCAGCAGTAGGAGGCGTGTCCACTCATGATGTGGGAGGAGAAAGAGTGAGCCAATCAGCAGTAGGAGGCGTGTCCACTCATGATGGGGCAGGAGAGAGAGTGAGCAAGAGGGAGATTTAACTGTAGAAAGAGTGATGGCTGTGAGACATTACAAAAGAGAAAAGGTCAGAGGAATATCACTGGAAAAACAAGGGTTATGATCAGGCAAGAGCTTTATGACCCGAGTTAATATTAGAAAAGCTTTCCAGCGCTCGAGAGACCTAAGCGAGAAGGCCTGAAAATGCACGTTAAAGTGCGTGGTTTTTTTACGCCGAGGTTGCCTTGTTTCTACTCCATACGTGAGTAACGTTAGATTTGCTGTGTTTGTGATGTTAGCTTTAGTAACAGGACAGTTTTAAGTGTCATTGTTTGTCTGGAGCTACTGGAGACTAACAATAAACTCTTGCTTGTATATACTCTTGTGTACTATATGTTAATTTTTTTTCTTCCTTGTCATTCGTTCAAAGTATTAGCTACAGCTATGATAAAGAGACATCCAGTCTTGCATTGCATGTTTGTGCATTTTAGGGGCGGAGCAATGAAGGAGGGGCGTTTGTTTGGACCGATCACAATATCAACAGTGTTTCTCAGAAATCACTTACTGCACCTTTTCAAACGTTAAACCATCAAGCTTTAATTTTGACCGAAAACCGCAGGGATTTCATAAGCACTTCTCATTACAAGTATGGGAAGATGTTTTGCACGTGTTGCGTTCCCAAATGCACGTTAAAGTGCGTAAAGGGTTGTTTTTTTTATCGATTGAACACAAAAGAAGATATTTTGAAGAATGTTGAGATCCAAACAGTTTTGGACACTGAGACATTCTTTAAAATATCTTCTTTAGTGTCACCCTCATTTTTGCATGAAACAGCAGAGGTTTAACAGTGAAGTCTTGAAGAGAAAGAGCGTGTTTTTGCACTAACGATGCCGTTAATCCATCACAGTCTGCAGTGGACAGGAGGAATCATTAGGGGTTCATTTGGTCTGATCAATTAATTCCACCTCTGTTGCTCATCTCTTTACATTTGTCTCTCCTTCTCACACACAAACTTCTCTTTCCATCTTTTTATTCATCCTGCATAACCAGCCGCACATCTCCCAAAAGGGACGTACCTTCGCAGAAAATAAGAAGGAAATCATCTCTCGCTGGTTTATTTTCTCTCTCTCTCTCTCTCTCTCTCTGTCTCTCTCTCTCTCTCTCTTCTCTTTCTTCAGATCTAGTTGAATTTATTAAAGCAAAGTGGAGCATCTTTAGAATACAGAATTCACATTAGAGTTTGATGTTTTCTTCAGGTACAGACAGAGAGAGACTGTGGTTTGAGTGATTCTTTCCAGGTGAAATGTTCTTTTGTTGCACGTGCTCCACGTTTTCTTGGTTTTATTCCGGCGGAAACATCTGCGCAGAGGTAATTGTGTGTGATGCTGTACAGTAAGAGTCATGTCAAAGAGAGCGAGCTGTTTTCTGATATCTGTGACTAAAGCAGACGCAGACGTAATAAGCGCTTACTGTACAGATCTCTTGATAACAATGTCTAATGGCATTAGGGACAAATCACAGGCATATTCTCGTTTTCACTCTCTCGTTTTCTTCCTGTGTGGCTGGTTTGCTTTCTTTTCTTCTTCATATGAAGTGTAAGAGTATGATGACCGTAATTATAAACATTAGATCTCTTGCTGCCTTTGGGAAGTTCCTAATATTGAATTATGGGAAGTGATTTTCCTCAATCATTTAGGCTGTGTGAGTTAGTTATGTTCAAAGTCAACATGAAATCAATTTTTATTTTTTGTATTTCTTAATGCATGTTGTGTATTTTGAACATGTTGTGTACATGCTCTTATTGTGAACATTTTATCAGTGCACGTTGTGTCCTAAAAAATCAAGTATAATAACTTGCTCAACCTTGGAAATAACTTTCCTTTTCCTTCGCCGGGTGTTTCAAAGTTTTCGATTCATATTTTATTATAGACCCTTAAATCTTCTATTATTTCTAAAATATACAATGTATCAGCTATATATTTTTATAGATAAATATGTGTTTTACTTTGATGTGCTTTCATATACAAATATATGTATTTTCTTCCCACCATTAGTCCTGTTAGCTGCATAAACCTGAAGAGAAACATAATGTCAATCAATAGAATAATTGTGATCAATCTCATGATTTCCCCCCCCATCTTTAAAAGCAGAATGAAATTATAATGATGTCAAATTTGGTAAATTCAATTATTATTATTATTTATACTATTTTTGGCCATCATGTCTTGATATCTGATATTTATATCCCACTTTTAAACATTTGATCAATTCTGATGGATAAAATCAAGTCCTGTTCATTATTTGTGTCATTTTTTTTTGGTCTGTGTTGAATATCCTTTTACACAAAATGGGTTACGAATTTAATTTAATTTCATGGAGGACATTGATGCAGTCGTTTTTTTTTTATATAATCCATGCATAAAATTTAGGTTGACTGACGATTAAACACAGAACTAATACGGTTGAGTTTCTGTGCAAGGAGTGAGATTCTAGTTGAATTCGTTTAGGACGGGAGTGATTGGTCTAGGAGCTGAACGGTTCCAGTGGATGATCATGTACAGTACACACACACACACACACACACACTCGACTCCCAGCTTAAATGACAGAGTCTGATCCTCTCCCCAGGTTTTGATTGCACTTGATTGTTGGCTGCGTTTCTCTATTGATTTGTTTGGGTCTTGCGGGTTTGTGATCGTGTCTCTCACACACCTGATTTATTTGCGAATGATGCGAGACCAGCGCCGTAAACCTGCTCACACACACACGTATCAGGGGACATTAGAGAATATCAGCTTATTACACGGCTACAGGGTGCAGTTGATTTCTCATTTCCATACGACCAACTTCATTTGAATAACACGTACTCAATATTCATCAGCCCTGATGAACGACAGCGTCGCTGTGTTGACATGCAGACGTTAGCCAATCACTGAGGCTGTTTACTCACAATCGCTTTCAGTGCATGAAAGAAACTGTGTTCCAGTTCTCTAGGAACACTTCCTTTTTCTTTTTTCTGTTCTGTTTATCCTTTGCTTCTTATTTTATCTTCTACTTCTTTTCTTCTTCTTCATCATCATCTGCTTCAGTTTATTCTGCTTCTTAACCTTCATCTTCATTGCACCTTTTCTTTTTCTACTACTGCTTCTATTCTTCTTATTTTCTCCTCTTCTTCATCTGCTTCTTTTTCTTCTTCCTTGTCCTTGTTGTTTTTCTTCTTCTTCACCTTCTCTGTCTTCTTCTATTACATCTGCAATCTACACTGAAAAAAATGGCAAAAAAAGCATTAAAGTTTAACTTAATCAATTTTAGTTCAACTTAATGCATTTGTTTAAATGTAGCTAAAATCAATTGTGTGCAACCACTTACGATAATTTTTTTTTTTTATTAAATTCAACAAATCATTTTTTTCAGTGTACTAGTGATGGGAATTTCGGATCATTTTACTGACTCTCTTGTTCGATCTCGTTCATCAGAATGAACGAATCTTTTTTCGAGTCATTTCGTTCATTTAAGGGGCTTTAAATGTTATACTTTTAACAGCCAAATTCCCCGGACACATCCACCTTACGCAATCTCGATCATATTCTGAATTAAGAAATCATTATAATTCAGTCAATAATTTACAAGGAACATAATTACTTTACCTTCCAAGTCTTTGGTTCATTTGTTCATGAACGACTCATCACTACAATCTACCTGAAGTTCACCAAACTCATCATGAAAAATGTGTGTGTGGTTGACTTTTTTTTTTGTTTTTGTTATATTCCATTTCCACTTGGCTTATACAAATGCATAACACTTACATTCAGGTCTTTGCTTCTGCTTTATATTATGCTGTCAAACTAAAAGGAGTTAATTCTTAAATGTCACTCTTAAAAAACAAAGAATGCAGCATTTTTAATGGAAAAAAAGAAAAGTAAAACAAAAGCAAAACTTCTGAGAAGAAGCACTGAAAGAGTGACCGACTGCCCCTCCTCGTGCTCTAATTCTGGGAAGGTAAAGTGGGAATTATCGAGTGTCCTGGATGGACTGAAAGTGGGGTAATCAAAAAGGCCACCACTATCAGGAGCACGTTGCACAGCGGATTATTACAACACAATTTATTTAATGGAGGGATAGGGATGCGGCTCTGATGGGACGATAAGAGACAGAGGGATGGAGCCGCAGAGTGATTGAAATAATGCCGTGACCTAGGCTCACTTACAGAGAGGTCACCGAGCGGGAGACACGCCAACACCACTCGCCTGCAAAGGCTTTTGTGTTTGCGTGTGTTGCTGAGCATTTTTCTTCGTATTAAAGTCGACATGAAACAAAAGTTGCAATAGAGTTTTCTTCGCATATCCGAGTGAAACGACTTCTGGAACAAGAACAAATGCTTGATTGTGTCTGTGGGGAATCGATTGGATGGTTGTGGTTTGCTATTGGGTGATCTCATGTGAGTGACAGGTTGTTGCCCCGCCCCTCGTCATCAGAGAAGAGATGCTGCAAAAGGAAGTTATTCGGATTCAAGATTATTAAAACAATAATGATGTGGACTGATAAATTATTTATACTAAATACTGCAATATTCCATTAAAAAAAAAACAAGAATTGTCCATTTTGATTTCATGGTGACTTTAAAGTTGATATGTGTCATTTTATCAACATTAAAATACTTTCATGTGTTCCAACATAATTCAGATTATTAAAGTCCCCCTGTGGTGAAAGACAAGCTTTTAATGTTGTTTATGTGTCTATATGGTGTTTTTAATATGCTTTAAGACAAACCATGTGTAAATTCATAAGTCGACAGCATTGCTGAGTATTTCCTCCTTAAAACTGCAGTGAACCAAAGACAGTCTCAAAAACACGCTTTGAAATCGCTGGTGTTTCTGACGTCACAAACTACCTTGTAACCAATCAGATCAACGTGTGATCGTCAACCAGTGGATCTCTGAGCTGAGTGAGTGAGTGGAGGCGGGGCTCATTTGCATATTCATAGAACCGCGCATACTAAATGAGGCAAGGGTGTCGAGTTACATTCAAGATATTTCAAGGCATGAGGAATTTTTTTACAAGGAAAAAAAGTTTAAATGTGTCATTTTGGTGATCAAAGATGAGTTTTAAGGGATAAAATGATTGACTACAGGGGGACTTTAATACAATTATTAGTAGGTCACTGACTTTATATTTGATTTCCCTGAGATATGTAAATGATGTAACTCTTCTGACATGTCAACATCTGACTCAGCCAATGGGTGAGCTTTGGGTGGGACTAACTCTTTGTTTAGCCAATGATAAACAGGGGGCGTGGCCATGGGTGTGTCTGGCAAAAAGCTAATTAAAAACAATCATTGTTTTTTAAAAGTTTGTTGCTGTGATTGGTGCTGAAATTAAACAGCTTTTCAGCTTTATTTCTATTAACAAAAAAAGATTATTTGTTTTACCGAACAATAACAAGACTAGTGGTAATGCTTCGTGAGGTTTGATGTGAGCGTAACAGAGCTGTTAGTCTCTCCAAAGATGCAGCGTTTGTGTTTTTCTTTTCAGTGTGTGGCTGAACACATTATTTTTCATCTTTCTCTTCAAATCTAGTTCTACACAACACCAATTTACAGCCTCGGCAAGAGGACACGCTGTATTGAAGGTGTCAGTGTTTCTGAAAGAACAAAACGCATCCAGGATCAGTTCCTCATATCTGTCACATGCTTCATTTCTTGCTGATAGATTCAACCGATTTGTCTTTTGACCAAGCAGAATTGGCTGCAAACATTTTGTGGTTTGTGTGTTCAAATTGAAAGGATTGACACTTTCAGGTTTTCTGGAATGCAATTTTATCATTTACCTCAAAAGTATCCGTTAAAGGCCTGGACAGACACCAAGAATAGTATTAACTAACAATATGAGGTATTACTTTGGTTTAATGGGATAAATCATCCAAAATTATGATTCTGTATTAATTTATTCATTCTTATGTTGTTTCAAATCTTGGAAAAGTTTAGCAGATGGTTCATGTTTCTTTTTTCCATACAATGAAAGCAAGACAGCTTAGACAAATTAAGCTTAAACCAGATGAAGAGGGGAATAACATAATTTAAATTATATTATAATTTCCCATAAACTCAAACACGGCCTTTATACACTCACCTAAAGGATTATTAGGAACACCATACTAATACTGTGTTTGACCCCCTTTCGCCTTCAGAACTGCCTTAATTCTACGTGGCATTGATTCAACAAGGTGCTGAAAGCATTCTTTAGAAATGTTGGCCCATATTGATAGGATAGCATCTTGCAGTTGATGGAGATTTGTGGGATGCACATCCAGGGCACGAAGCTCCCGTTCCACCACATCCCAAAGATGCTCTATTGGGTTGAGATCTGGTGACTGTGGGGGCCATTTTAGTACAGTGAACTCATTGTCATGTTCAAGAAACCAATTTGAAATGATTCGAGCTTTGTGACATGGTGCATTATCCTGCTGGAAGTAGCCATCAGAGGATGGGTACATGGTGGTCATAAAGGGATGGACATGGTCAGAAACAATGCTCAGGTAGGCTGTGGCATTTAAACGATGCCCAATTGGCACTAAGGGGCCTAAAGTGTGCCAAGAAAACATCCCCCACACCATTACACCACCACCACCAGCCTGCACAGTGGTAACAAGGCATGATGGATCCATGTTCTCATTCTGTTTACGCCAAATTCTGACTCTACCATCTGAATGTCTCAACAGAAATCGAGACTCATCAGACCAGGCAACATTTTTCCAGTCTTCAACTGTCCAATTTTGGTGAGCTCGTGCAAATTGTAGCCTCTTTTTCCTGTAGTGGAGATGAGTGGTACCCGGTGGGGTCTTCTGCTGTTGTAGCCCATCCGCCTCAAGGTTGTGCGTGTTGTGGCTTCACAAATGCTTTGCTGCATACCTCGGTTGTAACGAGTGGTTATTTCAGTCAAAGTTGCTCTTCTATCAGCTTGAATCAGTCGGCCCATTCTCCTCTGACCTCTAGCATCAACAAGGCATTTTCGCCCACAGGACTGCCGCATACTGGATGTTTTTCCCTTTTCACACCATTCTTTGTAAACCCTAGAAATGGTTGTGCGTGAAAATCCCAGTAACTGAGCAGATTGTGAAATACTCAGACCGGCCCGTCTGGCACCAACAACCATGCCACGCTCAAAATTGCTTAAATCACCTTTCTTTCCCATTCTGACATTCAGTTTGGAGTTCAGGAGATTGTCTTGACCAGGACCACACCCCTAAATGCACTGAAGCAACTGCCATGTGATTGGTTGATTAGATAGTTGCATTAATGAGAAATTGAACAGGTGTTCCTAATAATCCTTTAGGTGAGTGTAAGCGTCTCTATCCAGTTTTGACGTGCAGAGATCTAAAAATGGTCATGACATTGATTTTTTAATTATCTTAATATGTTCCTTGAGATTCACTGATACGTTTTTTGCACAAAAAACAAATTCAACCCTCATTCTAAACCTCTTTACTTAAAAATCCCACTGTTATGATTGGCTAACATCATTGCATAGGAAACAGCTATTGCACGCGAGTAAGTGTTTGAAAAACATTATCTATATAAAACCGTCATTTACAGATCCAATACAGTCGGCTGCTTCATCTTTCAACAAAAGTTTCTTTGCAAACTCTCCATTACACTCATTTACAAAACAGTCTGTTGTCAAATGCTCCGAACAAACATATAATCCTCCGACACCATTAAAATAAACCATCCACTTTCTCCTGATACTGGGATCCTTCTGACGTCTGTACCGAGACGCAAACCAGCTGTTTAAACTGGACAAACTGGATCAGTGTAGACAGCATCAGTGATTATAATGGGCTCTGTTTGCTTTTAATGCGATACGCTAGTGGGCGGGGCCTATGGTGCAATGATGTATTACTATTCGTTCATGTGTTGCTCTGGAGGCGGGCATATGCAAATGTCTCTGCCTGTATGTCATCACAGGCCCTATCTTGCACCCAGTGCAATTGACTTTGTACAGCGACGCATGTATCATTCCTATTTTGCTCCCGACGCACAGCGGACTTTTCCCTCCACAGACGCACGTCGGTAAATTAGGGAATGAACTTGCGCTCCCGGGGGCGGTTCAGGGAAAAGAGGAGGCGTGTTCCGGCGCAAACGTTCCCTGGTGCTATTTTGCAGTTTCAGAAAACAATTCCTCCACTGACCAGGAGAAACCTCGTCTAAAGTCAGTGGCGCGTTCAGATGCTATTTTAAGGGCGCATGCTTGGCCATAATGTAGCGTGTGCACAACACACACACACTTTGCTTCTCTCATCTACACAGACGCAGCAGTTCACATGTTTGCAAACCATACATTATTACAAGGAAAAATATTCCACATGAGGGAAATCATTGTGGTGTCCATGAAGATGTGAAAAAATAGGCATAAATCTAGCTTACACATTTACCCAAATTATCATACGCCTGTTTAACCGAAGCTAATCTGGGTGTGTTTCTCCATCCCCAATGTCACTTCTCTGTGTTTTACGGCCCTGACGAGAACGTCGGTCTCCTCGGCTGTGAACCGCTCCTGGCAAATCCGCCGTTATAATAGCAATCCGCCATGGAACAAGCGCGCCTGCTCTTAAAGGGAATGTGAGATGTCGCTCTGATTGGTTTATTTCACGTTACGCCCAAACCACACCTATGAGTAATGAAGCTTCTTCAGACCAACACATTTTAGATTTGCGTCGGGCGCAAGAGTCATTTATCCCGCCGGTATAATAGCAACAGCGCCCGAGACCCGCCCACAAAGTTACTTGCGTTTCGTGTTTGATACTTGCGTTTCAGATCGTTAAAATAGGGCCTCACAGGTCACCCAATATCAAAACGAGCTGTTTTTGGAGCTTGGTTTAAAACTGCTTTGTTTATAATGAGGATGCTTTAAGCTATGAGACTCGCAGGATGTTTTAATAGTACGAAGATCGAGGCAAATTTGATTTCTCATGTCATGACCCCCTTTAAAGGGGTTTTTATCAAAGGGTCCATGTCATTTTCTTCAAAACCCCAGAGATAAAAACTGCCTGCACTCAGTTCTGTTGACAAACATTCATATGGAAATCACAAGAGTCGATCATTTATTTGTCATTTGCAGTGCTTTGGAGACTGTTTGCTTAAAGGCTCAATAGAAAGATGATTGACAGCCACTCTTAAAGTTGAGACATGAGCAGATAAGACGGCTAAGCGGCGTCTGTCTCTCTCACTCACTCACTTGCAGCCAGAATCAACCACACTGTACTAATAATAAAGTGTAAGTGTGTGTGTGTGTGGGTGTGTGTGTGTGTGGGGGGGTGGGTGGGTGTGTGTGTAGGTCATGTGGAAGGGTAAGTGCTGGAAGTTGTTGGATCTTCTGTGTATTTCAGACTCGCTTAAGAGCCGCGGATGACAAGACAGTAGCAAGATGGATTTGACACACAT
>NC_137127.1:1968307-2008307 GCF_949319135.1 Squalius cephalus | reverse complement strand
TTGTTTAAAAACAGATGATGATTATATCATATCAATAAAAAAAAAACGTGTCAGACTGCAACTCATACTGTGTGTGAAGGAAATCAACGGCAAGTTAATGCGACAATAACGCTTTAACAGTTAAAAATGAGCGACGTTAATGCAGGCTTTATTTGACCCTCTGAATCACCCGTAGTTCAAGACAGGGTTGCCAGATCTTTTTTTTTTTTAATGTTTTTATTTATTCATTATTAAACATTTACTTTCAGAATATGAAAGTGAAGAGCCATAAGCCAGAAAAGAGAGCCATAGGTTCAGGGACTGATAAATATTACATCACATTTGAATTCAGAGAAAGAAAGAAAGAAAGAAAGAAAGAAAGAAAGAAAGAAAGAAAGAAAGAAAGAAAGAAAGACAAATAAATTAATAAAACAAAAAATAAAAATAAAAAAGTATCAATTAAAAACAATTCTCCCCACAAAACATAAAATAATAATGCAAATAAATAAATAAATAAAAATGATACAAAAACGCAAAAAAAAAAATGAGCATACGGGTTGCCAGATCTACAGTTTTTCCTACATTAAAGCTGCTCTAAGTGATGTTGGGTGACGTCACTTCTTGTTGACGTTCGAAGTATTGTCAAACAAAACGGAGGCTAGCTCGACCCTCCCTCCTCCTCATCCCGTCCCCTCCCCCTCCCTCCTCCTCATCCCGTCCTGTCCCCTCCCCCTCCCTCCTCCTCATCCCGTCTCCTCCCCCTCCCTCCTCCTCATCCCGTCCCGTCCCCTCCCTCCTCCTCATCCCGTCCCGTCCCCTCCCCTCCCTCCTCCTCCTCATCCTCATCCCGTCCCGTCCCCTCCCCTCCCTCCTCCTCATCCCGTCCCCTCCCCCTCCCTCCTCCTCCTCATCCCGTCCCGTCCCCTCCCTCCTCCTCATCCCGTCCCCTCACCCTCCCTCCTCCTCATCCCGACCCCTCCCCCTCACTTTTCTGCTTCCTGAAACAGTCATGAACCATTTAGAAAAACCAAACTGGATTTACCCTGTCCAGCAGAAACAGAGCCTCCTGAGTGTCGGATCGGAAGCCCTTCTGCCGGAGGAGTTCTCGCCACCTTTTGAACGCTTTTCCGATGTAAATTCGGGACATCGCGCGTTCCTTCTCCTTTTCCCTATTCTTTGTTATTTGTTCATTGGAACGTCGTCTCTTTGGTCGTGTGTCGGCCATATCAAAATTCTCAAGAATATAATTTTTAACGTTAGTCGTTGTCTAGGACATCTCTCCTCTAGCTAACTTCCCTCTTCATGCTTCTCTCTCCTCTACCCCCCACACCCCCCTTCATGTGCACGCGTACTAACCCCCCCCACCCCCACCCCCAAATCATTCTTGCCGGTGATTGGCTGGAACACTGTTTGTTATGTTTCGTGGTCCAGGCTGGACCAGTTTGTTGTTCTTGCCGTTTGTGGAACCTGGGATGTCTACAGAGACCGCGCTTTTTTACAGTGTGTTCAGGGGACAGGCAGCGAGTGGATAGTGAGGAGATGTTTGCTGGATGTGACAAAAAATGTTTTGGCCTAAAAAACGTGTGACATCGCTTAGAGTACCTTTAAACATTACTTGTAGCTCCTCCCGTCCAATAATCACAAAGAGCGTTGTGCTCTTTTACTTCTGATAAGAAACAAAGTCTCATTTGATCATGAAATTCAAACAATAAATGGCGTTTTGATGCTCTTAAATGTGACAGATCGCTGTATAGCGCCTCAATCTTTTCTTCCACTTTACAAATTATATTCCGAAAAACATGCATGAATATCAGAAGGTATGTTAAAAGATACAGTACAACTTACCGAAATCCATATCATGCCTCTTGTAATCACTCCATCTGTGTTTCAACCGTGGAAACACGTCAATAAAACTGCTTGAGAACAATATCATGTTGCTTTTACCTCAGGAAAGTTAGCCAGTGTTCACAGATCCTTAGTTAGCTATAAAAACATTAGAGAAGAGCTTATTTACTGTTAATTATATACAGTATATGTTTGAATAAATTTGCCATGAAGAAGTGTTTATGAGTTGTATACAAACATTTCAGCTTTTATTTGAGAGTAAATATTATGGGCCCTATCTTGCACCCAGCGCAATTGACTTTGTACACTGACGCATGTGTCATTGCTATTTTGCACCCGACGCACAGCGGACTTTTCCCTCCACAGACGCACGTCGGTAAACTAGGAAATACATTTGCGCTCCCGGGGGCGGTTCAGCGAATAGAGGAGGCGTGTTCCGGCACAAACGTTCCCTGGTGCTATTTTGCAGTTTCAGAAAACAATTCCGCCACTGACCAGGAGAAACCTCGTCTAAAGTCAGCGGCGCGTTCAGATGCTATTTTAAAGGCGCATGCTTGGCCATAATCAATGTGGCATGTGCACAACGCACACACACTTTGCTTCTCTACTCTACACAGACGCAGCAGTTCACATTTTTGCAAATCATACATTATTACAATAGATAGATAGATAGATAGATAGATAGATAGATAGATAGATAGATAGATAGACAGATAGATAGTTTATTATAAAAGCATAAATCTAGCTTACACATTTACCCAAATTATCATACGCCTGTTTAACCGAAGCTAATCTGGGTGTGTTTCTCCATCCCCAATGTCACTTCTCTGTGTTTTACGGCCCTGACGAGAACGTCGGTCTCCTCGGCTGTGAACCGCTCCTGGCAAATCCGCTGTTATAATAGCAATCCGCCATGGAACAAGCGCGCCTGCTCTTAAAGGGAATGTGAGATGATGCTCTGATTGGTTTATTTCACGTTACGCCCAAACCACACCTATGAGTAATGAAGCGACTTCAGACCAACACATTTTAGATGTGTGTCGGGCGCAAGAGTCATTTATCCCGCCGGTATAATAGCAACAGCGCCCGAGACCCGCCCACAAAGTTACTTGCGTTTCGCGCTTGATACTTGCGTTTCAGATCGTTAAAATAGGGCCCTATAACTGAATATAAATAGCAGTTGAATATATAGCTCTGTTGTTGATTTTAACCTCTAATATTATAGTGTTTTTGGGTGTGTTTTGGGGAGAGATTTTTTTCCTTGAGAAAAATCAAACTATCGGTATCGGCATCGACCGATATCATTCTGAGTGATCGGCTATCGGTATCGGCTGAGAAATTTAGTGTCAGATTACATTATCGGGTCCAGATGACCGAGTTAAAACTGTCAACACGACCAGAGACACGAGTAGACTGACAGAAAATGGCAAATGTCGATTACACATTATCTTGTGTGTGTGTGTGTGTGTGTGTGTGTGTGTGTGTGTGTGTGTGTGTGTGTGTGTGTGTGTGTGTGTGTGTGTGTGTGTGTGTGTGTGTGTGCTGGGGAACACTGAGGTTGAAGAACAAATGTTGCGAGTGTTGAATGTGCCGTTCCTGTGACGCGTGTGACGTTCTCCTGGGTTTCAAACCTCAGCGAACAGTGTCAGAAACATCACACTAAATATAACACACACCCTGACAGCGATCCGAACCACCGGATTCCCTCGCTACTTTGAAGAATTCCAATTACTGTCAGTGTTTTCAGTGTGTGTGTGTGTGTGTGTGTGTGTGTGTGTGTGTGTGTGTGTGTGTGTGTGTGTGTGTGTGTGTGTGTGTGTGTGTGTGTGTGTGTAATTTCCACTTTAATTAGTGTATATTCAGGATGCTGTGATTCATCCACAAATTGCTTAAAGAAACAATAAATAAACTATATTGAACGGCGGGGGTTTGAATTTCAGAGGAAAATCTTCACAGATACGAGCAAATCGAACCGCTTTCGCTTTAAATTGGCTTTCAAACTGACGATGGATTTTTATGAGCTGCCTAAACTTGTGAGGGTAAATCAACCAGAACCAGACAAGCCGTTCACAACGCTGACCTTCTCTCTCTATGCAATCTATAGAGGCGTGAGGATATATCGCCCAACAACAGAGCCAATCTAGATTCAATTACCAACTGGGCCAAGAGGGCAATTTATAACTAAACACACACACACATACACGCATGTGTGTGGATGCTCCTGAGGACGGGAGAGGTCGCACTGCATGTATTAAACTCCTGTGTTTACCGTGGAGAACGCTGAGGAATTCAGCGTCATGACTTTCTGAACATAATTCATCGCTGAAATCTCAAGTGCATCCCGCTTACGATTCATAAGATGAAATCCACAGCGAACAGAATATGAATTTATTGCAGAAAAGAATTTCCTTTAGTCACAAAGGTGTGTGCATGCATTTGCATTCTGAATAATTATGCATCATAATCATGACCATGTGCTGTGATTTATGTGAGCTCATGAAAAACTCTGGATTTGAATTTATATGCTGCTGATTATGTATGAATGATCAGTGTTACAATTCAAAAAGCTGTTTGTCTTGTATTCCAGTACAAATATCTATTCCTTCTTAAAGGTGCAGTAAGGGATTTCTGAGAAACGCTGAAAGTGGATCAGACTGAGCAGCACAACACACTCGTAGCCAATCAGCAGTAGGGGGCGTGTCCACTCATGATGTAGATGAGAGAGAGTGAGCCAATCAGCAGCAGTAAGTCCACTCATGATGGAGATGAGAGAGAGTGAGCCAATCAGCAGTAGGGGCGTGTCCACTCATGATGGAGATGAGAGAGAGTGAGCCAATCAGCAGCAGTAGGGGGCGTGTGCACTCATGATGTAGATGAGAGAGAGTGAGCCAATCAGCAGCAGCAGGGGGCGTGTCCACTCATGATGGAGATGAGAGAGAGTGAGCCAATCAGCAGCAGTAGGGGGCGTGTCCACTCATGATCGAGATGAGAGAGAGTGAGCGAATCAGTAGTAGGGGCGTGTCCACTCATGATGGAGATGAGAGAGAGTGAGCCAATCAGCAGCAATAGGGGGCGTGTCCACTCATGATGGAGATGAGAGAGAGTGAGCCAATCAGCAGCAGTAGGGGGCGTGTCCACTCATGATGTAGATGAGAGAGAGTGAGCCAATCAGCAGCAGCAGGGGTTGAGCAGGGGTGTCCACTCATGATGGAGATGAGAGAGAGTGAGCGAATCAGTAGTAGGGGGCGTGTCCACTCATGATGGAGATGAGAGAGAGTGAGCCAATCAGCAGCAGTAGGGGGAGTGTCCACTCATGATGGAGATGAGAGAGAGTGAGCCAATCAGCAGCAGTAGGGGGCGTGTCCACTCATGATGGAGATGAGAGAGAGTGAGCCAATCAGCAGCAGTAGGGGGCGTGTCCACTCATGATGGAGATGAGAGAGTGAGCCAATCAGCAGTAGGGGGCGTGTCTACTCATGATGGAGATGAGAGAGAGTGAGCCAATCAGCAGCAGTAGGGGGCGTGTCCACTCATGATGGAGATGAGAGAGAGTGAGCCAATCAGCAGCAGTAGGGGGCGTGTCCACTCATGATGGAGATGAGAGAGAGTGAGCCAATCAGCAGCAGTAGGGGGCGTGTCTACTCATGATGGAGATGAGAGAGAGTGAGCCAATCAACAGCAGTAGGGGGCGTGTCCACTCATGATGGAGATGAGAGAGAGTGAGCCAATCAACAGCAGTAGGGGGCGTGTCCACTCATGATGGAGATGAGGAGAGAGAGTGAGCCAATCAGCAGCAGCAGGGGGCGTGTCCACTCATGATGGAGATGAGAGAGAGTGAGTCAATCAGCAGTAGGGGGTGTGTCCACTCATGAGGGGAAGGTTCCTGTGTTGCATAGCGTGTTCATGATTTTGTGGGTGGAGCTATAGAGATAGGGGTGTGGTCATTTGGGTAGGGGGTGGGGCTTGTTTGTTTTGGTGATTTCAAATATCAACAGTGTTTCTCAGAAATTGCTTACTGCGCCTTTAAGCACGATAAGTTTTGTTTTATGAAAAAACTATCAAAATGAAGTGAGGGTTATGTATAAAGGAAATAATATCTGCCAATGGGTTCTGAAAAACAAACTTTTTTACTTTCTTAATTTAATGCGATATCCCAAAATGTGCATAATAATGGGTGGATGGAAACAACATACAACATGCTTGTCATTCTGTCCCTCTCCTCCAGGTTTTACTGGGATCTCACCATGCTTCTCCTGATGGTGGGAAATCTAATCATCATTCCCGTGGGCATCACCTTCTTCAAAGATGAGCACACGCCACCGTGGATCGTCTTCAACGTGGTTTCCGACACCTTCTTCCTCATGGACCTGGTGTTGAACTTCCGCACCGGGATCGTGAAGGAGGACAATGCCGAGATCATTCTGGACCCTCAGCAGATCAAGATCAAATATCTGCGCTCCTGGTTCGTGGTGGACTTCATCTCCTCCATCCCCGTGGACTACATCTTCCTCATCGTGGAGACGCGCATCGATTCGGATTTCTACAAGACGGCACGCGCTCTGCGGATCGTACGCTTCACGAAGATCCTCAGTTTGTTACGACTGCTTCGACTCTCGCGGCTCATTCGCTACATTCACCAGTGGGAGGAGGTGAGTGGACACTTCTGAGGGTTTGTTCACCGCGCTTAAATGTGATAATAATGTGATCTGCACAGCAGTTTCATAGTGCAAGAGGACAGAGGAAAAGAGTAATATGCCCATTTTCACAAGATGTAATATAAATCTATGGTGTCCCCAGAATGTGTCTGTGAAATTTCAGCTCAAAATTCCCCCCAGATCATTTATTATAGCTTGTCAAATTTGCCCCTTTTCGGGTGTGAGTAAAAACCAAGCGGCAACCTCCCCGTCTCTCTCTTGAAACCAACACGGAAGTGAGTTAAACTGCAATTCATTAACTGGCCGCTTGGCCTGGCTGCAGAAGTGAGTCAAATCTGCATCTCCCTCATGTTAAAATTACCAACTTTACAGCAGAAAAAAATATGTTTACAGCCTGGTTCTCTCTGTGGCTTTGGTCTATACAGCTAATTTTGCCCTTCATAACAACTGTGAGGGGGGTGAATTTTTTTATAACTCATCCGTTTAGTTGATTAATATTTAAATTTAAGGGTGTGGCCACTTGAGTGACAGGTGGATTCCCGCTGATGTCAATGCTAGCCGTTTGTCTGCTGTTACTAGCCGTCACTTCACCTCAGCAAATGTTAGCTGCTGAACTTGCCTTCTCTGCGGTGTTTGTGCTTTTTTTCGGGATTATTTCATACAATTTAATACTTGGGTACAAAGCCCACGTCTTTGGATTCAGTCGTTGTCGTCGAGTATCGTTTGAGAGAACAACCAGCGCTGTATTTCAGTTGTTTTCCTCTGAACATGCACTAATGGATGTCAGACAATTCCGTTGCTTTTTGGGGTTTTCAAATTTAAAACGTCAATAAAGGCTCGTTCGTTCTGCTCTCACGGAACAGATGGATTATAATATGCTTATGTACCGTCAAATAAAATCATGCAGGCGTCGGCGCTTTCTCCGTCCGTGCAATAAATGCACATCCATGAATGAGCGCGGATTTCTAGCGCATTTACTTGCACTTCAAAGGCAATATATCTATGGTTTAACGGTTTAACCCATTTGAGAGGCGGCCAAAATCAGAATTTAAAATGGACTGAATAAGCTCTCTACGAACTTGAGCGATGCCGCGCTGACGGACCATGAAAGAGTGACTGACATGTATGCACATAAATCACTGTCACACACAAACACTCTCGAAGTAATACACAGTCTCACTTGTAGCCATGTATTTTAACTATTATAATATTTCGAAGGGCAAAAACAGGAACTTTTAATTGGCTTTACATCATCAGCTAACTCGATCACGTCGAGCTAGGTGATTTCAGATAGCCAGGCTCATATCTATGGCCAGGCTCCTCAGCTCCACTCACGCCCCGCCTGTTTGCCTATTTTCTGTTATCCGGGAGTGACGCGAGGCCAAGATGGCGACGGACGGCTCCGCCCACTTTAGGCTTCAAAAATGCTCTTCAGAAACCTACGGGTGACGTCACGGACACTACGTCCATATTTTTTTACAGTCTATGGTAAAAACGCGCCGTTTTTGTGTGTGTCTCTTTAAATGCAAATGAGTTGTTGCTCCGCCTCCGTTCAGAAGAGGGCGGAGCCTTTACACAAGCTTCAGAAACTCCGGCAATAACAAAACAGGCCAATCTCACTCATCCAGAATCCCAGAATCACCAGTAGCGAGTGCAGCCTTACGGAGAGACTCAGGAAGAGTTTCTGAATGTTAGCGGAGACATTTCTGTAGTTGTTGTGGAGTTACACTGATCATCTCATCATCATGTTTAACTTCTCCACAAGTGTCCACAGTTCCTGAGGTCTTTATAAGACAGCGGTGACATGTTCTGGTCAATAGTGTTCAGTGCTCGTCTGTGCTCAACCACAGAACAGTTTCAGGCTCTGCTGGTTCTTTTGCCATTGTGTTAGAACTGGTTTCACTGTTAGAACTGGTCACTGTTAGAACTGGTCTCACTGTTAAAACTGGTCTCACTGTTAGAACTGGTTTCACTGTTAGAACTGGTCTCACTGTTAGAACTGGTCTCACTGTTAGAACTGGTCACTGTTAGAACTGGTCTCACTGTTAGAACTGGTTTCACTGTTAGAACTGGTTTCACTGTTAGAACTGGTCACTGTTAGAACTGGTCTCACTGTTAGAACTGGTTTCACTGTTAGAACTGGTTTCACTGTTAGAACTGGTCACTGTTAGAACTGGTCTCACTGTTAGAACTGGTCTCACTTTCACTGTTAGAACTGGTTTCACTGTTAGAACTGGTTTCACTGTTGGTCTCACTGTTAGAACTGGTCTCACTGTTAGAACTGGTTTCACTGTTAGAACTGGTCTCACTGTTAGAACTGGTTTCACTGTTAGAACTGGTTTCACTGTTAGAACTGGTTTCACTCTTAGAACTGGTTTCACTGTTAGAACTGGTCACTGTTAGAACTAGTCACTGTTAGAACTGGTCTCACTGTTAGAACTGGTTTCACTGTTAGAACTGGTCTCACTGTTAGAACTGGTCACTGTTAGAACTGGTCTCACTGTTAGAACTGGTCACTGTTAGAACTGGTTTCACTGTTAGAACTGGTCACTGTTAGAACTGGTTTCACTGTTAGAACTGGTTTCACTGTTAGAACTGGTCACTGTTAGAACTGGTTTCACTGTTAGAACTGGTCTCACTGTTAGAACTGGTTTCACTGTTAGAACTGGTTTCCCTGTTAGAACTGGTTTCACTGTTAGAACTGGTCACTGTTAGAACTGGTCTCACTGTTAGAACTGGTCACTGTTAGAACTGGTCTCACTGTTAGAACTGGTTTCACTGTTAGAACTGGTCTCACTGTTAGAACTGGTCTCACTGTTAGAACTGGTCACTGTTAGAACTGGTTTCACTGTTAGAACTGGTCACTGTTAGAACTGGTCTCACTGTTAGAACTGGTCTCACTGTTAGAACTGGTTTCACTGTTAGAACTGGTCTCACTGTTAGAACTGGTCTCACTGTTAGAACTGGTCTCACTGTTAGAACTGGTTTCACTGTTAGAACTGGTCTCACTGTTAGAACTGGTTTCACTGTTAGAACTGGTTTCACTGTTAGAACTGGTTTCACTGTTGGTCTCACTGTTAGAACTGGTCTCACTGTTAGAACTGGTTTCACTGTTAGAACTGGTCACTGTTAGAACTGGTCTCACTGTTAGAACTGGTTTCACTGTTAGAACTGGTTTCACTGTTAGAACTGGTTTCACTGTTAGAACTGGTCACTGTTAGAACTGGTCTCACTGTTAGAACTGGTCTCACTGTTAGAACTGGTCTCACTGTTAGAACTGGTTTCACTGTTAGAACTGGTCACTGTTAGAACTGGTCTCACTGTTAGAACTGGTCTCACTGTTAGAACTGGTTTCACTGTTAGAACTGGTCACTGTTAGAACTGGTTTCACTGTTAGAACTGGTCACTGTTAGAACTGGTTTCACTGTTAGAACTGGTTTCACTGTTAGAACTGGTTTCACTGGTCTCACTGTTAGAACTGGTTTCACTGTTAGAACTGGTCTCACTGTTAGAACTGGTTTCACTGTTAGAACTGGTTTCACTGTTAGAACTGGTCACTGTTAGAACTGGTCTCACTGTTAGAACTGGTTTCACTGTTAGAACTGGTTTCACTGTTAGAACTGGTCTCACTGTTAGAACTGGTTTCACTGTTAGAACTGGTCTCACTGTTAGAACTGGTTTCACTGTTAGAACTGGTTTCACTGTTAGAACTGGTTTCACTGTTAGAACTGGTCACTGTTAGAACTGGTCTCACTGTTAGAACTGGTTTCACTGTTAGAACTGGTCTCACTGTTAGAACTGGTTTCACTGTTAGAACTGGTCTCACTGTTAGAACTGGTCTCACTGTTAGAACTGGTTTCACTGTTAGAACTGGTTTCACTGGTCTCTCTGTTAGAACTGGTTTCACTGTTAGAACTGGTCTCACTGTTAGAACTGGTTTCACTGTTAGAACTGGTTTCACTGTTAGAACTGGTTTCACTGTTAGAACTGGTCTCACTGTTAGAACTGGTCACTGTTAGAACTGGTCTCACTGTTAGAACTGGTCTCACTGTTAGAACTGGTCTCACTGTTAGAACTGGTTTCACTGTTAGAACTGGTCTCACTGTTAGAACTGGTCTCACTGTTAGAACTGGTCTCACTGTTAGAACTGGTTTCACTGTTAGAACTGGTCTCACTGTTAGAACTGGTTTCACTGTTAGAACTGGTTTCACTGTTAGAACTGGTTTCACTGTTAGAACTGGTTTCACTGTTGGTCTCACTGTTAGAACTGGTCTCACTGTTAGAACTGGTTTCACTGTTAGAACTGGTCACTGTTAGAACTGGTCTCACTGTTAGAACTGGTTTCACTGTTAGAACTGGTTTCACTGTTAGAACTGGTTTCACTCTTAGAACTGGTTTCACTGTTAGAACTGGTCTCACTGTTAGAACTGGTCACTGTTAGAACTGGTCTCACTGTTAGAACTGGTCTCACTGTTAGAACTGGTCTCACTGTTAGAACTGGTTTCACTGTTAGAACTGGTCACTGTTAGAACTGGTCTCACTGTTAGAACTGGTCTCACTGTTAGAACTGGTTTCACTGTTAGAACTGGTCACTGTTAGAACTGGTTTCACTGTTAGAACTGGTTTCACTGTTAGAACTGGTTTCACTGGTCTCACTGTTAGAACTGGTTTCACTGTTAGAACTGGTCTCACTGTTAGAACTGGTTTCACTGTTAGAACTGGTTTCACTGTTAGAACTGGTCACTGTTAGAACTGGTCTCACTGTTAGAACTGGTTTCACTGTTAGAACTGGTCTCACTGGTCTCACTGTTAGAACTGGTCTCACTGTTAGAACTGGTCTCACTGTTAGAACTGGTTTCACTGTTAGAACTGGTTTCACTGGTCTCTCTGTTAGAACTGGTTTCACTGTTAGAACTGGTCTCACTGTTAGAACTGGTTTCACTGTTAGAACTGGTTTCACTGTTAGAACTGGTTTCACTGTTAGAACTGGTCTCACTGTTAGAACTGGTCACTGTTAGAACTGGTTTCACTGTTAGAACTGGTCTCACTGTTAGAACTGGTTTCACTGTTAGAACTGGTTTCACTGTTGTCGCTTGCAAAACCACATGGTGTCACCGTGTGTGTAAATGTGCTGATTAAGGGCCGGTAATATTATAAGATCCTCTTACTACGTCAGATTCTAATAATAATATTTTGTATTATTTGTAATGTACATAATAATTCTATAAAATAATATACACAATAAATTAGCTTCTCACCTTCAAAAACATCAGACAACACTGCCACGAAAATTATAATACATAATATATTTAAAAATAATAATAATATTACTATTGTTATTACTTTTATCATTCTTTTACATTACTTTTAATAATTTTATAAAATAATCTAGTCTTGTTAATGTTTCATTGATGTACTGAATATTGATGTCATGTTAACTTAACTTAAGTTAAATGCTACGGTGAGTATATGATGGATTTTCATACTCTCTCTTCATATTGAGATCTCTGATGTTTGACTGCAGATGTTTGATTCAGAGACTAGTAGTTTGAGAAATGTGTGAGATTCGCTCTCGCCTGCTTGTAGAAATGCTTGCGAAACAGAAGAGATCTCGTTTGACACAGAAGTGCAGCATATGTTACACGACTCTCGTTTCCAGTCGTGGAGGTTTGGCAGAAATCGAAGTGTTGAGTCTTATACGTATCAATTAATGAATGTTTCAAAGTAGAGTGCTAACATTAGCCTGTAATTTCCTCTCCTTCTCTTGAGGATTGGTTTGGATGGTGATTACAGTGATGATTAGAAGTGTTCCTCCCTCTCTCTCTCTCTCTCTCTCTCTCTCTCTCTCTCTCTCTCTCTCTCTCTCTCTCTCTCTCTCTCCCTCCCCCTCTCTCTCTCTCTCTCTCTCTCTCTCTCTCAGTGGTGAGAGGTGAAGCTGTAGATGCAGCTGGTGTCTCATTTAGTCGAGCCGTGTTCGTTCTCATGACAGCAGGTCACACACTCTCCCATAGCAGCGCACAGGATTCAACAGATCCTTTTAGAAGTGTGCAAAACATGTTAGAAGTGCAAGAGACTTAATAACATCAGTCTTAACAAATCGTGAGATCGTTTCAGAACTGCATTTGTAAAGCTGACGTTTACATTAGTGATAATGTGACCCTGGAGCACAAAACCAGTCACTAGGGTCATTTTTTTTTAAATTGAGATTTATACATCATATTAAAGCTGATTAAATACGCTTTCCATTGATGTATGGATTGTTATGATAGGACAATATTTGGCCGAGATACAACTATTGAAAATCTGGAATCTGAGGGTGCAAAAAAATTGAAACATTGAGAAAATCTCCTTTAAAGTTGTTCATTTATGTTCACGATTGTGTTGCATCCACTCACACATTAAAAAAAAAAAATATATATATATATATATTTACTGTTAGCCTCGAAATCCAGACCTAAATGTGAAAGATTAATGGTCTGGCATCGACTAATGAAAATCGGCCGGCTCGAGGGACGGCACCAAGCATGCATTTGAAAATCTCACCGCACGCAATTGGATAACACTACGACCAATCACAACGTCGCTTAGCTACCAGCGGAGCTAACTGGTAGATTAGACTCTTGCCGTATCCGGTCGGCAAAACAGCAAAAACGCCCTTCTTGCAAAGGAACGATTCGAGCGGCGTCTTCTGTTCCTCTTTTAGAGAAAAAGCCAAGTCTAACTCGTTCATTGTAGTGGCCAAAGCCGTTTCAAACAACTGGTGTTCATCCAGAGCCATCTTGCAATGTTTACTAATGACTTCAACGTCACAGCGCTGTCGTCATACAAGGGCATATTTAATGAGCATCATTACTCGACGCCAGAGTAACTCGCTGAGCAAATTCAACTTGTGCTCTCGCGAGAACTCTGGATTTCCAGGGTAATTTACGATAGGAAATTTACAAAATATCTTCATGGAACATGATCTTTACTTAATATCCTAATGATTTTTGGCATAAAAGAAAAAGCAATAATTTTGGCCCATATATGTATTGTTGGCTATTGCCATAAATATACCAGTGCGACATGTGACTGGTTTTGTGATCCAGGGTCACATATATTTTTGATATTCAATATCTTCATTCAGTTACTCTGAGCAATATAGCAGATATTGTGTGTGTGTGTGTGTGCGTGTGTGTGTGTGTGTGTGTGTGTGCGTGTGTGTGCGTGCATGTGTGTGTGTGTGTGTGTGTGTGTGTGTGTGTGTGTGTGTGTGTGTGTGAGAGAGAGAGAGATGAGAGCCGTAATGTGTGACAGAAAGTGAGTGGAAAAGGAAGGCCATCGCATTAAAAGTGTAATTTTTAAGGGAACAGTTCCTGCTTTTAGTTTAATGATGTCTTGACTGTCATGAATAGTGATCATGATTTGATGTAGAACAGCTATTTTTTGCCACTGAATGATTAAGAGTAAAAAAAAATAGTCTCTTCTGGGATTTACTACTGTTCAAAAATTCATACTTTTATTTAGCAAGGACAAATTAAAATGAATCAAAAGTGACATTTGTAATGTTATAACAGATTTCTATCTTAAATAAATGCTGTTCTTTTAAAAAGAGAAGTATCATGTTTTCCCAAACAAGACTGTTTTCAACACTGATAATAATCATAAATGTTTGTTGATCATCAAATCATCATATTAGAGTGATTTCTGAAGGATCATGTGACACTGAAGACTGGAGTAATGATGCTGAAAATTCAGCTTTGATCACAGGAATAAATTACATTTTAAAATACATTCACATAGAAAACAACTAATTTTTCACAGTTTTTACACGATTTTTTATTTAAAAAATTAGTCTTTGATTTTTTCAAAAACATACTGAAATGGACTGAAAATATTTGAATCTTATGCATTAAAGTTTTGGACCTGACACGAGGAAAGCTAACTTTTTTGCTTCTGATAATCTCAATCTAATGCATCCTCTTATCAGTATTTCCAGCTTTTGTCGTAACATCTCCACCCTGGACAGTGTCCTCAAGCAAGTCTCTCTCCCGCGAGTGAATCCAGTTTGTCAGAGTGTTATTGAATCAAGCTCAAATGAAGGCTTAATGACTCTGGATGAGATGGCCATCAAAACAACCCTCTCTCGCAGCATCCAGGGGCGTCTGAGGACACACTGGGAGTATTAATGAAGAGGGTGTTTTAAAGAGCTGAAACACCCCCTTTAGACCATGTTATAATGACAAAGCTTAACCACTTCTCATTGGCGAGAGTTTGCAACATTAGCATGAGAGATCGTCTAAGGCGTTGGTGTTGCTGGACCATCTGTGTTTGTTTATTGAGCGGAGGCAGGGAGTCCATCTCTATTAGGATCTGCATCAGGGATCGTTCTGATTTATGGCTCGTGTCGCTTTGATTGGATGTTCTGGATGGGAAGCATAACGTCCAATATGGTGCACAGGTCCCTGAGGTTCTTCAGTGGAAGACTCGAGGGGTTTTCCTGGTTCTGACTGCTAAAACATAACATAACAGCTCTAGTCTGGTTTGGAGTCACAAACCCTATGGAAGTTTGTTTCCGTCACAGAATAAAACATTTTAAAAGATAATTGTGACTTTTTATCTTACAATTGCGAGTTTACATCTCACAATTTTGACTTTATTCTTCATTATTGCATGTTATAAAGTCAGAATTGCAAGGTATAAACATGCAATTCTGAGAAAAAAAGTTCTCACATCTTTTCTCTTTTCTGTCATCTTTTCTGTGATATCAAGTGGCAATTGTGTTATTAAGTCAGAATTGAGAGATATAAAGTCGCAATTCTGACTATATAACATGCAATTGCGACTTTATATCACGCAATTCTGACTTTATATCATGCAATTGCTACTTTATATCATGCAATTGCTACTTTATATCATGCAATTGCTACTTTATATCATGCAATTGCGACATTATATCACGCAATTCTGACTTTATAACTTGCAATTGCTACTTTATATCATGCAATTCTGACTTTATAACTTGCAATTGCTACTTTATATCATGCAATTGCTACTTTATATCATGCAATTGCGACATTATATCACGCAATTCTGACTTTATAACTTGCAATTGCTACTTTATATCATGCAATTGCGACATTATATCACGCAATTCTGACTTTATAACTTGCAATTGCTACTTTATATCATGCAATTGCGACATTATATCACGCAATTCTGACTATATAACATGCAATTGCGACTTTATATCATGCAATTCTGACTTTATAACTCACAATTGCTACTTTATATCATGCAATTGCGACATTATATCACGCAATTCTGACTTTATAACTTGCAATTGCTACTTTATATCATGCAATTGCTACTTTATATCATGCAATTGCGACATTATATCACGCAATTCTGACTTTATAACTTGCAATTGCTACTTTATATCATGCAATTGCGACATTATATCACGCAATTCTGACTTTATAACTTGCAATTGCTACTTTATATCATGCAATTGCGACATTATATCACGCAATTCTGACTATATAACATGCAATTGCGACTTTATATCATGCAATTGTGACTTTATAACTCACAATTGCTACTTTATATCATGCAATTGCGACTTTATATCACACAATTCTGACTTTATAACTCACATTTGCTACTATATATCACGCAATTGTGAGAAAAAAAAGTCACAATTACCTTTTTTATTATTTATTCCGTGGTGGAAACAAGCTTCCATACAAACCTGACATCTAGGTTGAGATAAAGTCCTCAGGAGGGGTTTAGCTGCATATTAAGAGATGTAAGAAGGTTTAGCAGCATAAAAGGCAAGCGTGACTTGTGTAATATAAATATGCACACAGCAGGTGGGCTCTAAAACCATGTAAATAAAGACTCTACAAACACCCTCAGCTTTGCATGGCAGGTTTCTGAACATCTCCTATGAACTACTCTATTCATTTCATGTAGTATTCAGTTTGTATACTGTACAGAGATTTCTGTGTGCGTTGAATATGTGTATGACCAACTACATGTGTTATGCCGGCTTCAGACTACACGATACCAGCCTGATTTTGGCACGATCTGTTCGATTGTAGGGTGTCATGGTGATTTGTAAACGACAATGGGCGTCAGGACTGTAGATTGTATAAAAATATGGACGTAGTGTCTGTGACGTCACCCGTATGTTTCTGAAGAGCATTTTTGAAGCCCAAAGTGGGCAGAGCCGGCGGTCGCCATCTTGGCAGCGTCACTCCCGGATAAACGAAAATGTGCAGCGAGGCGGATTAGCTGAGGTGACGTGACGCTAACAGACAGCAGGCAAACGGCTAGTAGTGACATCAGTGGCAATCCACCTGTCACTCAAGTGGCCACGCCCCTAATTATGCAGAACTTTAAGGCTTAATAAAATTTAAACGGATGAGTTATAAAAAAATTCTCCCCTCTCACAGTCGTCATGAAGGGCAAAATTAGCTATATAGACCGAAAGCACTTTTTGCACCAGGCTGTAAACATGTTTTTTTCTGCTGTAAATTTGGGCATTTTAACATGGGGGTCTATGGGATTGACTCTCTCTAGTGGCCAGTTGATGAACTGCAGTTTCCGTGTTGGATTCAAGAAAGAGACAGGAAGGTTGCAGCTTGATCAGGACGCAAGAATCGATCGATTTATCTTGTATAGTGTGTCATAGTGGATGACAACCAATGCTGCATCTGAAAGGCTTCTCAACATCCCAACAGAAAGACTAGCTTGTTCAAATTTTTCCAGTCCTCCACGATGGGGGCTTTTTCGGGCTTTACCGATGACAATACAACCAAAACACACCGCTTCTGTAGCCATTGTTTGTTTACACTCTTGTTTCCGGAAATCAGTCGCTAGTTCCGCCTTCTCGATGACATCATGCATATCATTAAAGACGCCGAGCAATGATTGGTCGGCAAGAATTCAGGAGTCAAAAACACATAAAAAATATCATGAAGTCTGAACCCGACATTAGAATATCATTCCCCTGATATTTTTCACAGACTCTCCTTCCAGATTATTGTCTACTTTTTTAATAATATCAACATTTCAAACAGTAGAATACTACATTATGGTCACATCTATTACATCTATTTTTAATTACATGTTAATCAGTCATGAAAAAAATAATCCTATGTGAAAAATTGCATACATGTGAGGTAGACATACAGTTTATTTGTAATTTATTTATTTATTTATTTATTTATTTATTTATTTTTAATAGTAGCTCGTACGCCATTCACATTCATATTTGTATTGACCTTTGACTGGACGTGTATATCCTCCAGGAGGTTTGTTGAGGTCTGAGTCATTGGGAAACACTTGATTTAATGAAATCTGCCCGGTCATGATTTAGTGCACAACATTTCTGTGAGAAACCTCCTTCATCAGCGATTACTGGTGTCTGGTCTTTCATTCAGACATACTGACAGATCTAATCGCTTCTTTCATTCGGGCTCGATTATAAACACATCTAAGAGTTCTTTCTTTTCATGTTTTTCACAATGTTGTGTCTATTTCTTGCATTGCAAATGCTGTTAAAAATGAGTAAGCGGTGTGCTGTTTCGAAGATGTGTTTTCAACATGAGGATGTGTTTTTGTGTCCAGAAACCAAGTATATTTTTGCAGGTGATGCAATACTAGAATGCATATAATTATACAGACAGACAATCTATATAATAGTTGTGATTAGGGCTTCACAATATATCGAAATATCGCAAATGTATATATCGCGATATGCATATCGCAGCGGCTTGCAATAACTGGAGTCATGAACATAAGACAAAGAGAAAATCACTCTCTGCTCTCGGCTGAATATCTTTTGTAGCTTTAATAAGAATCAGTATATATTTAATTCATACAGTGAAAACTAAGCAGTGTTTATTTTTACATTTGATTATTCAGTTTCTGTTGTTAAATAACCCTAATGTCCTGAACCCCTAAACCCCGTGGTTTACACTGATGTTAAAATAACACTTCTTATATACAGTAAAACACTGATGTTCACTTTCAGAAGATGTAGGGATGTTTTCTCGTCACAAAAAGAATGTGAAACGTGCATGTAGGTTATATAATTTTAAATATATTTTTAAGATAATTTAAAGGATTAGTTCACTTTCCAAAAAATTTTTTGCTGATAATTTACTCACCCCAATGTCATCCAAGATATCCATGTCTTTCTTTCATTAGTCGAAAAGAAATGAAGGTTTTTGAGGAAAACATTCCAGGATTTTTCTACTCAGAATGGACTTCAATGGCAACCAACTATACCAATGTTCAAAGAAGGTTCAAATGTCCGTCTCAATGCAGCTTCAAAGTCTCGACACGATCCCAGTCGAGAAATAAGGGTCTTATCTCGTGAAACAATCTGTCATTTTCTAAAAAAAAAGAACAATTATATACTTTTCAACCACAAATGCCCGTCTTGTACCGTCTCTGAGATGCGCCGTGCATTACGTCATCACGTTGGAAAGGTCACGAAAAAAATAAAAATAATAATAATAATAAATTAAAACAAAGATGTCGGACGATTTTGAAGTTGGAGAAAATGAGATGACATTTTTCACCCTTCCCTTCCTTTTTGAACTGGAGAACACAGACAAATAACTTAGATAGATAACGTGACACGTGACCTTTCCAACGTGATGACGCAATGCGTGGCGCATCTCAGAGATGGTAAACGACGGGCATTTGTGGTTAAAAAGTATATATGTATTTTTTTTTTATTAGAAAATGACTGATCGTTTCGCGAGATAAGACTCTTATTTCTCGACTGGGATCGTGTCGAGACTTTGAAGCTGCATTGAGACGGACATTTGAACCTTCTTTGAACATTGGTATAGTTGTTTGCCATTGAAGTCCATTATACGGAGAAAAATCCTGGAATGTTTTCCTCAAAAACCTTCATTTCTTTTCAACTAATGAAAGAAATACATGGACATGTAAATTATCAGCAAACATTTTTTTGAAAGTGAACTAATCCTTTAAGTTTATTTTACACACTTTAAGCATTATTGTATCGCATTATTTAATGAGTTACCGCATATCGCATTTTTCTTCAATATCGTGCAGCCCTAGTTGTGATGACGATGTTTCCTCTGGTATTTCTTTCAATCTTCACTCATTCATTGATTCATTATCAGATCAGTTCACGAGCAGATTTTGGTCCATCTGATTAGATTTAGTCTTTCTGCTTGTTTGTGTCTCTCTGATTTGTCCTCATCTTCATCAATCATCGCTGAGACGTTTGTTCAGTGCGTGAAGCTCTCATCATTAATGTGTCTCGTGTCAATTAGAGTCTCAGAGGCAGAGCGTCCATCAGTCTGTGTGTAAGAGAGAGAGAAACTAGAAACGGCCTCTATAGTTTTTGTGATTTATACATTGGTCGATCTGTCCCTCACTGTTCGGATGAGACACATTAGTCTTCATTCCCCTGATTCACAATAATGACTTTATAATAAGCCCATATTAGAGAGGATTTCCACAATCTACCCAGAGCACTTCTCGTTTTAATTGCGCTTCAGTCTGTTTCCATTTCACATGCTAATTTATTATAGACAGACGGGAGAGAGAGCAAACAGTCCTTCGGCTGAGTCCAAAACCCCGGTGAGCCCCTGACGAGAAACCTCATACGACCTCCTTCTGCCTGAAATATGAAGCAATTACGGATATTGTAATTATATATTAATTTTAATATTATTACTGTGAAATATTATTTATCTATTTAATATTATATAATAATAGAATCTTAATATATTTAAGCAAATTATTATATTTAATATATACGGTATACAATTTACATAATTTAATTATATAATTTAATATTAAAATGTATAATAAATTATATGTAAATTGTGATATACAATTGATGTAATTGTCAGTGTATGAGTGTGTGTGTGTGTGTGTGTGTGTGTGTGTGTGTGTGTCTGGTTTCAGTGATTGTCACTTTTTGTTTTTATTCAGAGACTCAGGGCCCTATCTCGCACCCAGCGCTCTTGACTTTGTACAGCGACGCATGCATCATTCCTATTTTGCACCCGACACACAGCGGACTTTTCCCTCCACAGACGCACGTCGGTAAATTAGGGAATGAACTTGCGCTCCCGGGGGCGGTTCAGGGAAAAGAGGAGGCGTGTTCCGGCGCAAACGTTCCCTGGTGCTATTTTGCAGTTTCAGAAAACAATTCCGCCACTGACCAGGAGAAACCTCGTCTAAAGTCAGTGGCGCGTTCAGATGCTATTTTAAGGGCGCATGCTTGGCCATAATGTAGCGTGTGCACAACACACACACTTTGCTTCTCTCATCTACACAGACGCAGCAGTTCACATTTTTGCAAACCATGCATTATTACACAGAAAAATATTCCACACGAGGGAAATCATTGTTCCCAATTCATTGGGAAATCACATTTACCCAAATTATCATACGCCTGTTTAACCGAAGCTAATCTGGGTGTGTTTCTCCATCCCCAATGTCACTTCTCTGTGTTTTACGGCCCTGACGAGAACGTCGGTCTCCTCGGCTGTGAACCGCTCCTGGCAAATCCGCCGTTATAATAGCAATCCGCCATGGAACAAGCGCGCCTGCTCTTAAAGGGAATGTGAGATGTCGCTCTGATTTATTTATTTCACGTTATGCCCAAACCACACCTATGAGTAATGAAGCGACTTCAGACCAACACATTTTAGATTTGCGCCGAGACCCGCCCACAAAGTTACTTGCGTTTCGCACTTGATACTTGCGTTTCAGATCGTTAAAATAGGGCCCAATGTTTGTTTGTTATTTGTTTCTCATGGATTTCACCTGTGTCTTGTTTAGCTTCTCATTTAACCCTGTGTTTCATCTCAGTTTGTCAGATTTTGTCTTTGTATTGGATGCAAAGCTGCTGCATTTTTTTTTTTTTTTTATCTGTTCTCACTCCTTCCATCATAGTGGATTATCTTCATGTTTCATTTCAATAAAAGCTGCAAACAGATCCAAGCCTCACCTCTTCCCTGCTAAACCGTGACTCTCTTATGGGTAATATAACTCCCAGTGAAATTTTATTGTAATTGTAAAACATAAAGACCGCTCAACGCTTAATCTTTTTTAAGCTTATCTTCTCTGAAGGTCTTGTGTCAGTATAAGCAACATCTGGATAAATGGTGCCATGACTTGATGTTTTATCGTCTTCATGCAACCCAAGAGTCGATGACATGAATCGATCTATTCATTTATTGAGGTTTTTCCTTTTTATCATCTCTGTATTTGTCATTGACCCCAAAGCTGAATGAAAATAGTGGCATTAAATGTTCAATCCTTCAGTTAGCATCATCGCTTTCATATGAGCCGTCCTTCTCGTTTCATCTCCATCATGTTCTGTGTCTCTCTCTGTGATGATGCAGCAGTAAATGCAGACGGTCGGTAATGAGGGTGACTTTTGCACGACGCTGCATGATTAATTCAGATGCTTTTACAGCTAGTTAATGTTACAGAGAGCCAATTATTTAATCCGACCTCATGCTGTTTCCCCGCGCTCAGAAAGAGCCAGAACCACGAGCGAAGCAATGCTCTGTGTCGTTACAGTGTCCTGGCACTGGAAATAGAGGATATGCATTGACGTCACTTTCCCATCGGAAAACGCGTGTAAAACGGACAATTATCAGTTTAAACTAAAGGTTGGACTCGATATTGTGTTCCTTACAACTTACCAAAGATCCAGTGATCATGGATATTAACATGCAGCAGGAATCGTGTTTCCTCACATTTATATGAACCTGATTTCCACACCGGGGAAATACATAAAGCAAATTAGCCTGTGAACGCTTTATATAAACACAATATAGGTGTAAATCCATGTGATCACTCATATCAATGTTAAATATATCATCATATCGTCCAGCTCTGAAACTTGTGTAGTTTTTGTCAGTGTTTATTTAAAAACGTCCAATTATGCAGAATATACAGTGGTTAATATTTAATTGATGAGTTGTCAATACAATATATAACAATACAATATATAGTGTATGATTTTACCCCATAATTCAGCATATTGACACAAAATGAAAACTGCAAATCCAGCTTTCTCTGCCTGGATCCATTTGCTTCTCTGTTCTGTAGCTTTCGTCTGTCTGTGAAAATATTCCTCAGATTTCTTGTCAAATCTAGTTGTACAGTCAATCTCAAAGCTCTTTCCCGTTTTAGATGTGTTTTTCACGGTGTTCACGCTGAAAACAGATGCTGCCACTCAGTGTTTCTGCCACTCAGTGTTTCTGCCACTCAGTGTTTCTGCCACTCAGTGTGTGTGTAACCGCAGTCACTCCGGCCGACGGTGACGTCATGCACATACACACTATGGGCCCTATCTTACACCCGGCACAATGCAGCGCCGACGCAGTTTTCATTTTCACATCCTGCACCACGTTGTTTAAATAGCAAATGCATTTGTGCCATTTGTTCGCCCATGGGCTGCTGGTCTGAGAACGAGTGTGTTCTGGTGCATTGTTGGAGCATTGCTATTTTGAGGCAACAGAAATAGACTGAGCCATTGACCGACTGAAACCTAGTCTAAAGTCAATGGCGCAATTATTATTATTTTTGTTATTTAAAGAGCGCGTTAATCCCAAAACACACCCATTACTCATTAAGAGAATAGGGACGACCCTTTTAGACCATGTGCCCGGCGCGCCGACCATTTTTCTCATCATTAAACTAGCAAAAGTGGATTCGGACACGCACTAAGTGAACTTGCGCCCTGCGCTTTAGACTATGCGCTTAGATCGTTAAAATAGGGCCCTGTAGTTACTAAAGAGAAACGTACAAACTATAATCACCATCTCAGTAATTGGTGGTCAAGGACGAGAGAGAGAGAGAGAGAGAGAGAGAGAGAGAGAGAGAGAGAGAGAGAGAGAGAGAGAGAGAGAGAGAGAGAGAGAGAGAGAGAGAGAGTGTTCATGACTGGTTCTGATTTCTCGTTGCTCAATAACAATGGCATCATATGAGCACACTCATCTCACATAAGCTTTTAAAAGCTGTGTTTTAACAGCGCGTGCCGTGACTTCACTCACATTAAGTAGCTTTCAATTGAGGAGGCCATTAACACTTAACTGGACGTCCAGCTTCTCCAGAGGATTCTTACCATCAGGATCAGACAATCACTCGCTCTCTCTCACTCTCTCACTCTCTCTCTCTCTCTCTCTCTGTCTATGTCACTCAGAGCAGAACGGAAGGAGTCCAGACTTGTTCTGACCTGTTTTCAATTATTGAATTCACTCACACACTCACTCACACACACACACACACACACACACACACACACACACACACACACAACACACACACACACACACACACACACACACACACACACACACACACACACACACACACACACACACACTCTCTCTCTCTCTCTCTCACACACACACACACACACACACACACACACACACTCTCTCTCTCTCTCTCTCTCTCTCTCTCTCTCTCTCTCTCTCTCTCTCTCCCTTCTCTCTCTCTCTCTCTCTCTCTCTCTCTCTCTCTCTCTCTCTCTCTCTCCCTTTCTCTCTCTCTCTCTCTCTCTCTCTCTCTCTCTCACACATACACACACACACACACACACACACACTAAAACAGTCATTGTAGACTTGATTACTCGAGACTTGGATACTTGTATATTAAATCTGAAATTATCTGTAATATGATATATACAGTATATTTATTTATATATATTAGTAATGGGCAAAAGTGACATCAGGAGTAGATATTTGTTTTTAATGACCATACAAGTTCATTTAAACCATCAAAATATGAGGAAAATATTTGTAAAATATTATTAGAAATTATTAGAAATTTAAAATATTTTAAATATGAAAGCAAAACAAAATACTAAAGTAAAAGGTGTTTATCTGACAACATTATTTGACAACATTGGCTAAAAAGGCAAATTACAGCTAGAGGTTTTATTTTACTCTGTAAAAAAATGCATAGAAAACAAACCGCTCACATTGACTACAACATACTCAGTTATTAATATTTAGTTGGTTCTCTCTTATTTTTGCATGTGTTCATAATTTCTTTGTATGACAGCCTGGACAAAAAATGATGTTGGCACATTTTGTCATGTTTAACCAATAAAACAACTGACTCCAGCACAACTACACAATAAGCTCAGAAAATCTTTAACACATTAAACATAAATGTAATCATATTTCCGGCCAGTACTGTATTATAGCCAGTACTGTATTATAGCCAGTTCTGTATCAGCTGAATGAAGATTTTACCGTGGTGTTTGTCTGCCTTAGTGCAAAATGTAAATGTACTTCCCACTGGTTGATTTAAAATGCAGCCATATTAAATTATGACTGTGTGGATAAAATCTGTATATCGCAATAATTTTTCTCCTGATTGCATTGAGTATTTAGATTCTTGAATCTGTATTTTTAGTTTTTTTTGTACTTACCTGTGCATTCATATCATTCCTTACAGTTCAATTCATGAAGAATGCATGTCTGAGTTATTAAATGGTGTTTCTCAGTGTCATGCGTGATGCTCTGCCCTGTTTAAATGTCAGTGACATTCAGATTGAGCGGTGTGTGTGTGTGTGTGTGTGTGTGAGACAGCTCATGTCCTCCTTCTCTGCCCTGTTCAGATTTTTCATATGACCTATGACCTGGCCAGTGCAATGGTGCGAATCGTGAACCTGATTGGGATGATGCTCCTGCTGTGTCACTGGGACGGGTGTCTGCAGTTCCTGGTGCCGATGCTGCAAGACTTCCCCGCCGACTGCTGGGTGTCCAAGAACAAGATGGTGGTGAGTGAGTGTGTGCACACACACTCCGTCTGTCATCACTTCCCTTTCAAAGCATAGACATGTTATGATTTACTTTTATTCTTTCGCAGATTGATTAGAGTATGCCGGTATGACAGTATATGTCATGTGACGGTCATATTGTTGTATAATTGTTTTTTGAGTCTTTTGTTCTGAACTGTTTCATAACATGAAGCTATTGTGTAATTATTATAATATAATATTAATATTAATATAAAAATGTGATTAATAACATTAAATTACAATGTTAGTATCAATATTCACATAATAATAACAAATACTACTACTACTAATAAAAATACTATTATTTGTTATTATTATTTTTGTTATTATTATCATTATTATTATTATTATTATTATTATTATTAATCTGATCTGTTGGTTTGTTTCCATCACGATCCAAATATAAAGAGAAAATAATAAAATGAGATGAAGTACCTTAATATATACATATATATAAAATGACGTAAATGAGGATTCGGATCATTTACGGTTTTTGAACGACGGATCCCGGATCATTTTTCGAATTAGCAAAAAAATAACCAAAACAATTTTTTTATATATATATATATATATATATTAGGGCTGTCAAACGATTAATCGCGATTAATCGCATCCAAAATAAAAGTTTGTTTTTACATAATATATGTGTGTGTGTACGGTGTATAATTATTTTCTATATATAAATACACACACATGCATGTATATATTTAAGAAATATTTGCATGTATATACTGTGTATATATATTTATATTATATATAATTTATATTATATATAAATATTTTATATATAAATAACAAATTTTTCTTAAATATATATGCATGTGTGTGTATTTATATATAGAAAATAATTATACTCCATACACACACATATATTATGTAAAAACAAACTTTTATTTTGGATGCGATTAATCGCGATTAATCGTTTGACAGCCCTAATATATATATATATATATATATATATATATATATATATATATATATATATATATATATATATATATATATATATAGACACGTTATACAGTATATTTAATATTTAATTATAAATATTATATTATGAATACATTTTTATTATTATAAATATGTATTTTTTTTTGATAGCAAAAATAAATGTGTATTTTTTCCTGCGTCCTAGTTGAATTTAACCATTTCAAATTAGGACAAGGATACAATTATATATTGCAATTATTTTTGTACTGTACCTGTATTTTTATGTTTTGTTTTTATTTATCTATGTGTGCATTCATATAATACCTTGCAATTCATGTCTTAGTCATTTTTAAACCTAAAAAAGTTATTAAAAGTATTTAATTTTCTTGATTTACTATCTCAAAATAGGCATTACAACATGATTTTTAAATTTAAATATGAATAACCATTTATTATTATGTACTGTATCATACTACATATAGGTTTCCATGATGTAAAATGACTCATATAATGATATAATATTGTGTGGACAGCTCCTAGCAGAAGTAGTATGTCACGGTGAGCTGTGTTATTACGTAAGGCTGGAGTTAGAGAGGTGAAGTGTCACAGATTGTGGTTTTTCTCCAGCCTTAATTCGATATCCGTCTGGTATTGACAGTTCTCCAGTGAGCTGGGCTTTAATTCCCTTCTGTTTTTAGTCAAGAGGACATGCGAGTCTCCAGCGTCCAGAGAGAGAGGACAGTCTTGTTCCTGACGCCCATGAGATTTAGTTTCTTCGCTGAATGCCAGAGACCCGAGCCTCGACCCTGAACAACCCGATGAGTGTGAGGACGGCAGAAAAGTCCTCTCGGGATCCGTCGTGTATCGCTGGAGTTTATCGACGAGGCCTGTAGTGTTAATTGGGATAATTGGTGTTTTTGTGGTCAGCTGCATTTACACTGCAGGTCTTGATGCCCAATTCCGATTTGCTGACTATATACGATTTTTTTGACGACCCGCTCTTTTAAAAGTGACCCGTATCCGATATTTGCATTTACACTATACACTGCCGAAACAACCCGATGTAGACGTTCTGACCCGGAAAAGGTAGTAAAACAGTGCGATATGCAATGGATGCATTGCAGATGCAGACAAACTGATTATCCAGTGTTTTGCTTTCCGCATTATTTTCAAAGGTCAGCAAAACATTGCTCTCGTAAGGCGGAGAAAAAAGAGGACGTTGGCCTTTTACATTGCCACAAGCGCTTAAAGGGATGGTTCAGAGTAAAATCAACCTAGGGTCCTTTGCACCATGACCTTGAGCCAAACACCCCCCCCAGAAGCCTTTTTCCCCTTGGTTGAACATTATTAATGTTAGAGCTTATTTAGAGATATCAGCCGGATGGTTTAGTGCAGGCGCTAATGGATCCAAGGCTGTATATGGTAAATTACTCCACTAATAATGCCCAGAATGGCACCACACTTCTACAGTCGTACAAATAGGTTCTGTACTCATAAAACGAGGCATTGGAAAGTTTGTAAGTACATCAGGAGTTTATTTAAATATCTTTAAATACTTGCCTGACGGCTCATGCTACCGCTAACCCGGGCGTCGACGTCACTTCAGGGGTTTGGGAAAAGCACGTAAAAGTCCTGCCAGAAAGCGATGCATAAGGATGTAATGTTTACACTGAATGCGAAAGATATTCCTACTCACTTCTGGTTTTCAATTATTAAACAAAATTATGAATTGAGAGAGAATAAAGAGAGAGAATTAGGTAATGTTTATAATCTATAAAGTTCTTCAGTTAAAAACACTGTTAACTGGTGAAAGAGGCTCTGTGTAGAATAGAGAAAGCTTGTTATTAGCGACACCGGTGGCCGTTCAGTGAACTGCAGCATTAGAGACTGAGACCCTGATCAACTCTATTCTTTGCGTAGAAGTAAAAGGAAGTTGTAAATATCTTTGCAGTGATTTACTGTTAACGAACATCTCAACACCGTTCACGCTGCTGAGAGACGGCTAGATGAATATGTGTGGCTCTTTCCTCTCAATAACACAATAAACAGAACACAAATGAGAAAACAGAAGTTCAGAAAGCATCTGATCATAGAGATGTGTGAGATTCACCGTCGACAGATGAGCTCATTAAAATTACACTGTTATGATAGTTTGATTATAAAGTATATTTGAGACTATAGACTATATAGATCCAGCTATGTGAGACTGTTTCTTTTCATGACACATTAACATTACAGTACAGAATGTCTCTTATCCTGAACATTGTATAAGCATTCGTATCATGTGTCATTGAACATAAGCACGAAAACGTCACATCCTTATGATTTTCCCGACAAAAACTTCCTACACATAAAGTCTACAGGCTTTCAACCTACCTTGGAAGTTTCTTTACTAGCTGTTCAAACACTGGCAATACAAAAAAGCAATTAATAAATGAAAATGTTCATATATCCCCTATAATGCAATACCTCACATTAACTAACAATAAGCAATACGTTTTTACACAGTATTTATCTATCTTATCATTAACTGATACAACTTGTAATTTGAATGATGTAATAGTAAATGTTGAAATTATAATTAACAAAGATTAATAAACGATTTAAAAGTATTTTTATTGTAGGTTCATGTTAACAAATGTGTTACCGTGAAGTGTGACCATTTTAAGAGTCCAATAGATAACGCAATGAAAGTGTTGTGCTACATAAATTTTGATCAGACTGTCATACAAAGAAATTATAAACAAATGCACAAATTTGAGAGAAACCAGCAAAATATTAATAACAGAGTGTTTAGTCTTTCTATGCATTTTTTGCATAGTAAAATAAAAGGTAACACTTTAGAATACTGTTCCTTCATTAATGAATAATTACACAGGAACAAATGAGTAACGAATTATTAACATTCTAGTAACTACTATTAACTAACAAGAAACTCTGATTAACAAATTAGTGAGTAATAGCGCTCAGATGAATGTAATGTTATTAGCTAATCAATAACTACTGTTTTTTTCATACCTCCCAGAGAACTACTATCTACAGGTTCATAATTAACATGAATAATGCATAATTTATAATAAAAGGGAATGGTAACCCACTAGTAATGACTCAAGTATTACTACATCATTCTAAAGGAACTACTAATTATTTGGATCAGTATCTAAAGTGAAAAACATGATAACTACCTAATATTGACTGAAGTCATTGTAAGCTTTTGAGATTTTTGTAAGATTTTGAATAGCAATTCCTTCCAATGGATTTGGTAACACTTTAGTCATTACTAGTGTGTTCCCATGATCTTCACTTTAGAATACTGATCCAAATAATTAATAGTGCCTTTAGAAAGATGTAGTAACACTTGATTCATTACTATCCAAAACCTTACAAAAGCCTTCAAAGGTTACAATGACTTCAGTCAATATTAGGCTGTTATCATGTTTTTCACTTTAGATACTGATCCAAATTATTAGTAGTTCCTTTAGAATGATGTAGTAACACTTGATTCATTACTAATGGGCTACCATTACCTTATATTAAACATTGTGCATTATAAATATTTATTAACCTGTATATAGTAGTTCTTATAGTCTTCAGTGAGGTATGAAAAATAGTAGTTATTTATTAGCTAATAATGAACTACCACATCCGACTGAGCGCTATTACTTACTAATTCGTTAATCAGAGTTTCTTGTTAGTTAATAGTAGTTACTAGAGTGTTACTAATGCATTACTCATTTGTTCCTGTGTAGTTATTCCTTAATGAAGGAACAGTATTCTAAAGTGTTACCAAATAAAAATATATTGCTGTAGTTCGCCTTTTTTTGCCAAAAAACAAACATTGTCAGAAACACATTAACCAAGTTAATGTTTTGTTTTTTCCATATTTGAAATATTTCTCAAATATTTCCCTCATATTTTAATAAATTTATCGAACTTGTAAGTTCTTAAAAAACAATCCCCTCCAGACGTCACTTTTGCCCTTTACATTGAGGTACAAGTGAGGATTTTTCTTAGTATTTTAAATGCACATGTGTTAAAGTAAAATACTGCCACATTGTATCTTTTCAAATTCACTTTTGACGCCCGCAGCTTCTTTACGTTGTCAGATCCAGCTATTCCAGTGACGGGGCTGTCATTATGAAACGGTATGATCTTTTTCCTCTTTTTGGAGCGCTGTAATAAGCTGTCGCTCTCTCAGGATTGAGCCTCTATAGAAATGAGTCTGAAAGCAATCTGGACATGTCACATCAGACGGAGCCAATATTGATTCCTCACGGACTCGCACACACATCCACAGGACAAGGGCAATTTATTCACTATTTTAGAAGCACACAGAAATTCACATCTTTCTAAATAGCTGACCCACTTTTCTGCAGCTCTCTCGCATTTCTCTTTTCCGGCCTCGTTCGTACATATTTTCATTTTATGTCACTGTGTTTTCTGTTTTCTCCCAGCCCAAACTCTCAGGAGTCAATCTGGATTCATATTCATGAAGTCACTGGAAGTGTTTCAACTTTCTGTTTCAATGCATATAGTTTATACCTTAATATATTTTTCAGCCTTTGGATGATATTGGATGTATATCTTTATTTATACACACAAAAGGCCAGATTTACCAACAGCTCACTGCAGCGCAAACCCTCGTTTGACGTCAGGATTTACTAAAGACACGTATATTCTTTCTTTAGATAGAATGTCAGACAGATAGAATGAATTAACATATCGCTAACATGTTTTAGCATGTTGTTTACATAATTTAACACATTGATAGTGTGTTTTGCTAACATGGTTTAGCACATTGCTATCATGAATTAGCATGTTACAACATGTTGCTTGCTTGAATTAGCACATTGCTAGCATGTTTTAACACAATGTTAACATTAATTAGCATGCTGCTAGCATTAATTAACACAATGCTACAAGAATTAGCATGTTTTGCACATTGCTAGCATGAATTAACATGTTTTAACACATTGTTAGCATGTATTTGCAAATTTGTAGCATGTTTTAACACATTGCTAGCATGAATTAACGTTTTAACACATTGCTAGCATGAATTAACGTTTTAACACATTCCTAGCACTGAATTAGCCAATTGCTAGCATGTTTTAGCATTTTGCTAACATGTTTTAACATTTGGTTAGCATTATTTAACATGTTGCAAACATGTTTTTAACACGAATTAACACACTGCTAGCATGTTTTAACACATTTCTAACATTAATTAGCATTTTCTACCATTAATTAACACAAAGTGCTAGCATGAATTAGCATGTTTTAACACATTACTAGCATGTATTGCCAATTTTGTTAGCATGTCTTAGCACTTTGCTAACATTAATTAGCATGTTGCTAGCATGTTTCAGCATGTTGCCAACATGTTTTAACACATTGTTACTATGATTTAACACATTAACACATTTAGAAATTTGGTTAGCATGATTTAGCATGTCTTAACACTGTGCTAACATTAATTAGCATGTTGCTAGCATGTTTCAGCATGTTGCTAACATGTTTTAACACATTGTTAGCATGATTTAACACATTAACACGTTTTGACATTTGGTTAGCATGATTTAGCATGACATTGCTAGCATGTTTCTAACATGAATTAGCACATTGCTAGCTTGTCCTAAGATAGTTGCTAGGCTTTGCTAGCGATTGATAGAGACAGACAGACAGATTGATAGATATATAGGTATAGACAGTAGATAGATAGATACATAGATAGATCAAAGTCAATGTGAGTATATCATGAATATTAACTTTATCACTACATAAACATGGTATAGATCTATAAAGTGGACTTAAAGTGTTTGTGATGGTCTCTCTCTCTCTCTCCTCTCAGAACGACACGTGGGGTCAGCAGTATTCCTACGCTCTCTTCAAGGCCATGAGCCACATGCTGTGTATCGGATATGGCATGTACCCGCCCGTCGGCATGACAGACGTGTGGCTGACCATCCTCAGCATGATCGTGGGCGCTACGTGCTACGCCATGTTTGTTGGCCACGCCACGGCGCTGATCCAGTCGCTGGACTCCTCGCGCAGGCAATATCAGGAGAAGGTGAGTGACGACCAGCTGGTTAACATAATGAAGAAATCACAAAAACAGTGGGGGAAGCTTCCTGTGAAGGTGGTGCATTATGGGATTGGCATCTGTCGTCGTGGTGAGCGGACGGCGGGGACTGTCGCGTGTGAGAATGATGTGTGAATTATGAGTGAAGTGTCCAATTTCTACATCTGTTGTGGAGGCAAAACAATGGCAAAAATAACCTGACTTTAATCATTTTAATGGTATTTGCCTATGTAACTGTCAAAAGCACAATGCAAGGGTGGTTTCCAGGTCGTTAATAGGTGGTAGCCAGGGTTTCTAGGTGGTTGCTATGTAGTGAAACCAAAGTACATTTCTGAAGATAACGCTAGAATGCTGTAGGTGGTTTCTGGGGAGTTGCTAAGTGGTTGCTAGGGTGTTCTGGGTGGTTTCTAGGGCGTTGCTAGGTGGTAGCCAGGGTGTTGTGGGTGGTTGGTATGTAGTGACACCAAAGTAAATTGTTGAAGATAACTCTAAAATGTTGTAGGTGTTTTCCAGGGAGATGCTAGGTGGTTGCTAGGGTGTTGCTAGTTGGTTGTTATGCACTAGAGCAAAAAGTGATTTGTAAAAATATTAATGGGGTTTTCCCATGCAAATGTCATGACCATGATGCTGGCGTGTTCTGGGTATTTTCCAAGGAATTGCTAGGGTGATCTTGTTTGTTTCCAGGGACCTTCTAGGTGGTTGCTATGCAGTGACAACCAAAGTTAATTTTTGAAGATAGAGCGAGAATGTTGTAGGTGGTTTCCAGGGAGTAGCTAGGTTGTTGCTAGGGTGATTTTGTTGGTTTCCAGAGAGCTGCTAGGTGGTTGCTATGTAGTTACAACTATAATTCATTTTTGAAGATAGCGCTAGAATGTTGTTGGTGGTTTCCAGGGAGTAGCTAGGTTGTTGCTAGGGTCTTCTGTGTGGTTTCCAGGGCCTTGCTTGTTGGTTGTTATGCAGTGGAAAAAAATAACTAGATTAAAAAAAAAATGTTAAAGGTGTTTTCCCATGCAAAAGTTTCAAACACAATGCTAGAGTGTTCTGGGTGGTTTTCAGGGAGTTGCTATGGTGATCTTGTTGGTTTCCAGGGAGTTGCTAGGTGGTTTCAATGTAGTGACAACCACAGTTAATTTTGAAGATAATGCTAGGGTGTTGTAGTCAGTGTCCAGAAAGTTGCTAGTTGTTTGCTAGGGCATTCTGGGTGGTTTCCGGGGCCTTTAAAGTTTTTTGCTAATATGAAGTTGATCAAAAAGTAAAAATACCTTAAAAATACCTAGATTTTAAATATGTTAAAAGTGTTTGCTCATGCAAATGTCACAACCATGATACTAGGGTGTTCTGGGAGGTTTCCAGGGAGTTGCAATTGTGTTTTGGGTGGTTTCCAGGGAGTTCCTCAGGTGGTTGCTATGTAGTGACACCAAAGTGAATCCTTAAAGATAACACTAGGGCGTTGTAGGTGGTTTCCAGGGAGTGGCTAGGTTGTTGCTAAGGTGTTCTGGGTGGTTTCCAGGGCCTTGCTAGGTGGTTACTATGTACTGTAGTGACACCAAAGTTAATCTTTGAAGATAACGCTAGGTTGTTGTAGGCGGGTTCCAGGGAGTAGCTAGGTTGTTGCTAGGGGGTTCTAGGTGGTTTCCAGGGAGTAGCTAGGTTGTTGCTAGGGTGTTTTGGGTGGTTTCCATGGAGTTGCTTAGGTGGTTGCTATGTAGTGACACCAAAGTTAATCCTTAAAGATAACACTAGGGCGTTGTGGGTGGTTTCCAGGGAGTAACTAGGTTGTTGCTAAGGTGTTCTGGGTGGTTTCCAGGGCCTTGCTAGGTGGTTACTATGCTGTGGAACAGAAAGTGAATCTTAAAAAAAACTAGATAATAAAAATGTTAATGGTGTTTGCTCATGCAAATGTGACAACCATGATATGAGGCTGTTGTGGATAGTTTCCAGGGGGTTGCTATGGTGTTTTGGTTGGTTTCCAGGGAGTTGCTACAGTGTTTCGGGTGGTTTCCAGGGGGTTGCTTAGGTAGTTTCTATGTAGTGACACCAAAGTTATTCTTTGAAGAGAACGCTAGGGTGTTGTTGGTGGTTTCCAGGGAGTAGCTAGGTTGTTGCTAGGGTGTTCTAGGTGGTTTCCAGGGAGTAGCTGGGTTGTTGCTAGGGTGTTCTGGGTGGTTTCCAGGGCATTGCTAGGTGGTTACAATGCAGTGTAAAAAGAAAGTGAATTATAGTGAAAAATGTCACCACCATGATATGAGGGTGTTGTGGATAGTCTCCAGGGTTGCTAGGTGGTTGCTATGTAAATTTTATGAAAATTTTCATAAAAAAGTTAATTATGAAAATAACTAGATTTAAAAAATGTTAATGTTAATGCCCATGATAAAGTCACAACCGTGTTATGGGTTGTTTCTAAGATGTTGTCAGGTGGTTTTCAGGTGAACCAACACATCAGACACAGTAGCTCTTATTATCAGAACAGAATATATAGTGAAATCTACAGAATCGACCAGCCAAACCAGTTGAAACTGTGAGGGTAAAACAGGATATTCATGAAGCTTGGAAGCAAGAAAATCTGTGAAGGAAGAAAGTCAATTATGTGGAATATGAGTGTGTGGAGAAAAACAGTCCAGCTGGACGACAGCGTGACACTTCTAAACTCATCTTAGCTTGCTAACGTGATTACCACAGTTCCTGCCGGCTACTTTAATTCACAATAATGGACTTATAACGGACCATAAACAACCAACTCGAGAGCACAGATATTAATATTCGCTTGCAGAGAGCTTTAGCTCTGATGATTGAAATTAAATTCAGAATGGCTTTTTGAAACAAACCCAAAAGGATGTGCGTCATCCTGCAGCTTTGTGCTCCAGACATCAGAATCTAGTTGTTTTAGTAGTTGCACGTCTATAGTGTCCCGGACAGTGTTGGGGGTAACTCATTACAAGTAACTTGGGTTACATAATCAGATTACTTTTTCAAGTAACTAGTAAAGTAACGCATTACTTTTAAAATTTACAAAAAAAAATATCTGAGTTACTTTTTTTCCCCATTTGTTGACTGACAGCTCTTGAGACAAATCATAAGTGCACAAAAAACTGATTCAGGATTCCTCAAAATGAATAAAATCAGTGAAATGCAAAATCAGAATACTATGCAAACCTCCAATTATTAAATGTGTCAAATAAAACAAATATTTTATGCATTTAATCTCACTTTATTGACCAATGTGCTTGCTGCTGACCTTCAATGATTCAATTAAACCATAAGCAAAATACTTTTTTTTAAGTAATTTTTTTTATTATTATTATTATTATTATTGTCCTGCATCCTTTTCCTCCATTATCAAGAAATGGCAGCACAGCCGAAAGGTTTGTTTGAGCTGCGTCTCTACTGTACACGCGTGAATTTACATTTCCTTCAGCCTGAGCCTTATTATTTAATTTTTGGTGTGAAAGGGTCTATATTTTAGTTCGATAATGGTTTTTATTTAATATTTTGAATTTCTAGGGGATTTTATGGTACTAAATTATATTTTCGCTGTATTTATAATCCATTTATTCACTTTTTGTGCATAGACCTGAAAATTTAATTTCCAACTTAAACTGCCGTAAATCTTGAATGCTTTAGAGCACAGGCTTAAGTTTGCTCTCTTTTCAAAGATGACACTTGGAAGATTTATTTTTAAAAAAACTTTCTAAAAAAAGTTACAGAATTTTACCTTTGTTATGAAAAATTTGCAAAAATACTATTTTTCAATTTCTATATGAAATATATATTTTCAAAAACATGTTTTACTCTAAAACTGTGAGAAAATCAAAGCCATAAATCTAAACAAGTTGTGTTAAAAATTTGAGCCTGATATCTCAAGAAATTCGCTTTTAGTAAGATTTTATTTGGCCGCAGTACCAAACGTTTTCACTAGATGGAATTCATCTCCCATTCATTTTCATTGCTGACCGCAAGGAGAACAAGTGTGACTGTTTATTTCAGGACCATTTAACCTGTTTGAATCATGTCCATGATTTTTGTGTGTGTGTGTGTGTGTGTGTGTGTGTGTGTGTGTGTGTGTGTGTGTGTGTGTGTGTGTGTGTGTGTGTGTGTGTGTGTTCACATAGCAAGTGCCAAAACCTTAACAAAAAACAAACAAAAAAACAAATGTAAATATTTTCGGTCACCAATGACCGAAGAGCACCAGAGGGGGAGTAATGCAATATTGTAATGCATTACTTTTTAAAGTAGCTTTCCCCAACACTGGTCCCGTATCAGTTGTTGACCTCGGCTCACTCGTGGTACAGTGTGCCAGGCGGGTCCCTTCCCTGATGCCCACCTCACCGTGGGCACATCAACACGTGGTACTCCATCTGTTGAGAGACCGAGGGACGGAAAAACTGAGAAGCACAGTGATGGAGAAGATATAAAAAAGGGGAAATGTAGTGACAACCACAGTTAATTTTGAAGATAATGCTAGGGTGTTGTAGTCAGTGTCCAGAAAGTTGCTAGTTGTTTGCTAGGGCATTCTGGGTGGTTTCCGGGGCCTTTAAAGTTTTTTGCTAATATGAAGTTGATCAAAAAGTAAAAATACCTTAAAAATACCTAGATTTTAAATATGTTAAAAGTGTTTGCTCATGCAAATGTCACAACCATGATACTAGGGTGTTTTGGGTGGTTTCCAGGGAGTTGCTCAGGTGGTTGCTATGTAGTGACACCAAAGTGAATCCTTAAAGATAACACTAAAAGTGGAGGGACGGAAAAACTGAGAAGCACAGTGATGGAGAAGATATAAAAAAGGGGAAAGAGAAGATCAAAAGGAAGATACAAGGGTCTTAGAGTCTGAGTTGTCCTTGTAAAGGTTTTTGGGTGGTTGCTAGGGTGTTTCTAGGTGGTGGGAAAGATCTGAGTGTATGCTATGTAGGGCTAAAATAAAAGTTCAGAAAATGATCGGCAGATACACACACAAACGCAAGCCGGCAAAATAGGTTCAACTTGAAGAAATTATGACAGAAGTATATTACTATTGTACAGTAGAATTAACTTCTCAAAGTAATAATAACAACAACAATAATAATACAGTTTATTAAAACATTATTTTTAGTTTTTAATCCACGTGTGCGGCAGGCATTTTTATGCATTTTTATGAAAGTTTTATGCATTTTATTCATTTGATTACTAACATTTGTATAATAAAATTGTTTTAAATCATAAAACTGACTAAAGAATTTCTGACTATAATTTCTAAATATTATTACAATTTGAATAAATTAAATCGTAAAGCACAGAATCCAAAATTAAAAACGAACAACACAGAATTCCCGACTTAGGACACTAATGTTGTTTAACATTTTTAAATCTTGTTAAATTGTTGAGGTTTTATTAATTCAGTTTATTATACATCTTTTTGGATTATTAAAATTTAATTACACCATTAAAGTGGAATCTGATCACTGAGCCCTAAATGTGTGCAATAGTACTAGTAAAAGACGGACGAAAAGCACAAATACACATGAAGAGTGAGCTGGGATGCCCTTCGAGAGAGGATGATGGGAAATCATGAGTGTGAGAATTACATCAACCTCTTGACTTTTTCAGGAAATTGTTTTTGTCTCATAAGGGTAAAGACACGGAGAGTCGAGTGAATGAGAACGGAGTGAGATTACGTGACGGCCGTCCTGACCTCAGCGAGTGTGAATGAAACTCACTGTCCTTTAAACTTCTGAAGGGAAATTTCTATTTGGCTCTGTCAGGATTATGTGAGAATGCAGATGAGAAATGCTTTAAAGGGGTGGTATAATGCCCTTTTCACAAGATGTAAAATAAGTCTCTGATGTCCCCAGAGTGTGTGTGTGAAGTTTCAGCTCAAAATACCCCACAGATATTTTTATATAGCATGTTAAAATTGTTGCTTTTTGAGGGTGAGCAAAAACACACCGTTTTGTGTCTGTCCCTTTAAATGCAAATGAGCTGCTGCTCCCGGCACAGGGGGCGGAGCTTCAACAGCTTGTGTCATTATACCTCACACAGACATGCACTGAAAACTTCAAAAACTTTTAGCCTTTTATGTTCAAACCGAAGTCTGACAAAGATGGAGAGACTCTAGAAGAAGAGACAGCATGTAGAAGCAACAGGACATTTCTGAACGGTTAGTTGATGAATTTATGAAGCTGATGTGTAGTTATCTTCTAGTCATTGATTAGCATATTCTGTCTTGATAATCTATAAATCGTGTTCCGGGGGCGGGGTTTATGTAAATTTTAGGGTTGGTGATGTCACTAACCCGGGAGGAATGTGGTGTAGTCTCTACCAGCCGTTTGTTGTAGTCCTTAAGAAGCGATTTCTGTAAAAGCAAATATCTCCCTTTGCTTTGAACTTTGAGCGTTGTAACTTTGCAGATGTTGTTTATGCTCAAACAGCAACATTACACACTAACTAAAGTTAGAAAAGTCAAATCATAATCAACCACCCCTTTAATAATGAGGATGTGACAGGTGATTTTGAGTCCATAACATGCTCATGCATCTCAGAAACCGAACACTTTGCTCCTCATTAAGTCTGAGACGTTAAACAGATCTCGTTTGTGGCGTGTTTACACTCTGACTGGAATAAGAAAGCAGACGAGATGCATTTTCAACATCTCCAGGCACTGTGTGAATAACGGCATTATGTTTTTCTGCTGACTGTGATCTAAACACGGACACAAATGCTGTTCTGTGCTGCATGGCATACAGATCATTTCTTTAAAATCTCTCTCCTTCAATCCTGTCCTTATATTAGATATTCATGCGGTGGGAACGGAGCATTTGGCTTATGACTGGTTCAGGTTGTGTGATACTTCACTGTGAATCTTTAATGCCTAAAGCTTATGTATTCACCGTAGGAGCGGCGCGGCACGGCTTATTCAACCCGTTTGGGGAGATTGTGAGATTTCTTGATTTGAAGATGACGTAAAATCACAGAAGTCCTACTAGTTTAATGGCCTATCCAATATGTTGTTTTGTTTTGCATTATATTTGAGGACATTATGAGAAAACATTTGCTGTGGCGGTATTAAGGTTTGAGGGGGAAGCACGATTAAAGATTCAATGGAAATTGATTATTTGTCGTTAATGATTTGATCAGTATCTGTGACAGGCTGATTAATCAATTTCAGTGCAAATGTACATACACTTGAGGTCAAAAGTTTTGAAGAATTAAGATTTTTGGTATTTTTAATGCTCACCAAGGCTGCATTTATTTGATCAAACAAAATCAGCTGTTTTCTATGTGAATATATAGTAAAATGTAATTTATTCCTGCGAATTTTCAGCAGTCTTCAGTGTCACGTCACATAAATAAATACAAATTTTAGCAGTGCTGTCAAATGTATTAATTGCGATTCATTGCATCTAACATGAAACTTGTGAAGTCACAAAAAAAGATCTGATTACTCGATTAATCGTCAAAATAATCGTCCGATTACTCAATTACTGAAATATTCCATGATAAATAGACTGATATATATATATTTTTTATTAAATTTATATATATTATTATTATTATCTTGGATATTATTTATTATTTATCTATTTATTTATCTTGGAATATTTTGGTAATCGAGTAATCGGAAGATTATTTTGACGATTAATCGAGTAACCAGATCATTTTTTGTGACTTCACAATAGCACTATGCTATAATATGTTTATTTAATGGTTTTAATATATTGTCCAGCC
>NC_137127.1:1955807-1963307 GCF_949319135.1 Squalius cephalus | reverse complement strand
ATTCATGAGATCATACAATGCATTATAAGGTGCATAATTAATGCATTAAAATAATCGTATTAAGCCAAAGTTTCTTTAGATCATTACAACGTTAAGAACAAATGTTTCTTTTAATGCTTGACTTTCTTTCATCTGTGAAACACATATTTAACATTAATTTTTGGGTGATCCAAACATTTAAGAAACTTCACAGCCTCCAAATGCAAAGATTAAAGACGGAGACGCACTTTTTTCTAAAGAAATGTTAATCTGGGATTGGTGTGATATTAGATCTGTGGTGTGTGATTCCTGCCTGCAGCTGTGCTGTTAATTAAAGACTTTGAGAGGAACTGTGGGAATCGTTTCACACACACCCGCACACACACACACACACACACACTCTCCCATGGGACACGTGCTTCTGTACCGGAGCTCGCAAAACCCTCTCACTTCTGCTCACGCGCTCGGCAGAGGATTATGGGAAGAGTTTCCTGGACAGTTTTATATATATATACAGGGAGAACGACCGCGGCCCAATTCACATGCTGTCCATATTTCATAGTGTATGAGATTAGGATTATCTTGTATGTTGAAAGTAGTATGCCTGTACAGTAAGATATATTTCTGGTGGATTTTAAAGTCTGTATTGCGTGCATGCGTAATATTTTTTTTGTACATTTATTTAATTTTTTTATACTATTTTAAACATTCGTAATTTTGTTTCTAAAGTCTCCTACAATAATTTTGCATGCATCCAAGGTCATTTTTTTCATCATATACTGTAACTCCAGCATCAGCTCTTTTCTCTGAAACGCTTCGATCAAAGATTCAGTCTCTCTAAGCCCCGCCTCTCTGAGAGCTGCTCTGCTCTGATTGGTCAGATGTTCCAGTCTGTTGTGGTTGGTCTAAAAAAAATTAAAAAACAATTAAATAACATCCTACTAATATGTCTTAAAGCATTTTAAAAACACCACATAGACATATAAACAACATCAAAAACTTGATTTCCACCTCAAAAACAAATACATAATCAAAAGCATGTTGCCAAAAGTACTGTTTTGTTTAATCTTTAAGGTGCTCTAAGCGATGTCACACGTTTTTTAGGCTGAAACATTTTTTGTCACATCTAGCAAACATCTCCTCATCATCCGCTCGCTGCCTGTCCCCTGAACACACTGTGAATAAACGCGGTCTCTGTAGACAGCCCAGGCTCCACAAACGGCAACAAAAACAAACTGGCCCAGCCTGGACCATGAAACATAACAAACAGTGTTCCAGCCAATAACCGACGAGAATGATTTGGGGGTGGGGGTGGGGGGGTTAGTGCACGTGCACATGAAGGGGGGGGGGTGGGGGGTGGAGGAGAGAGAAGCATGAAGAGGGAAGTTAGCTAGAGGAGAGATGTCCTATACAACGACTAACGTTAAAAATTTATATTCTTGAGAATGTTGATATGGCCGACACACGAGAAGTCCCGAATTTACATCGGAAAAGCATTCGAAAGGTGGCGAGAACTCCGGAGGAGGGAGGGGACGGGATGAGGAGGAGGGAGGGGGAGGGGACGGGATGAGGAGGAGGGAGGGGGACGGGATGAGGAGGAGGGAGGGGGAGGGGGAGGGGACGGGATGAGGAGGAGGGAGGGGGAGGGGACGGGATGAGGAGGAGGGAGTGTCGAGCTAGCCTCCATTTTGTTTGACAATATTTCGAACGTCAACAAAAAGTGACGTCACCCAACATCACTTAGAGCAGCTTTAAGCGTGCATCACCAGCATGTGATGTTCTTTCAGTGTGTCGTAGACGTGTGTGAGTTGGGATGCATATTGAAATTAGATGAAATGTCATCGCTTAGAAGAATCTGACTGAAGCTTTACTGTATTCGCACCTCTCAAGCTTTCGCACGTGCTTATAATCACATATTATTACTGTATACACTGTCAGAAATAGGGGTACAGTAGGAGTCCATTTCTGTCCCCCAAGGTACAATCTACACTAACGTACCCCATACGGCTTATTATTGGACCTCAAGGTACATATATGTACCTTTTTGAGGGTCAAAAAGCATTAAAAGGTACACCATTTCTTTTAAAGGTTAAGGTCCAATATTGTACCCTTGAGGGTACAGCCCTGCAGTGACAAGCCATCATACCCCTAAAGGCACAGTTATGTACTTTATTTTCTGAGAGTGTATTATCAATTTATTACTAATTATTGCACTGTTTTTATTCTTGCATTGTCTATTTATTTATTTTTTTATTTTTTTTGTTATTGTGCTATTTATTGACGAAGCTGCTTAGACGTACACTTAGTTTCTAATGTTTTATTGGTTCATGTTTTTATCTTGTGTTTTGACCGGGACCTTAGTACTGAGTTTCGTTCCTTAATGTGAAAATGTGAATGACAATAAAAGACGCTTGAACCTTGATCTGAACACAGACGAGATTCACACACACCCTTCTTCACTGAGTCTCTGCTGACCTACAATATAAACGTGTATGTATATATATATATAGATTTATATTAATATAAAGCTGGGAAACCACTGTCCGATTTCCCTGTTGGGATCCTAGAGACACAAAGAGAATCGCAGGCATCCTCGCTCTAAACGCGTCGAATAAGTAAGTGTTTGGATATCTCGGGTAATCCTGTTCACCAGGCCGGCGTAAGAGCATTACGGAGCAGTCATGACATGTTTTATAATTGCTCAAGTTAATGAGAATTAATTCTATCGCATCTAATCTAGTTGACTCACACATGCTCTTGCGTGCGCAGGCTGGATTAGCCGAGAGATTGCTGGAAGCGCTTGAGCCCGAGGCGAACGCTTCGTTACGTTATCATCTCAAATCAAAGACTTCTCACCTTGAAATGGCGTGGGAGAGAAAGAGACGGTAAAGCCTGATAATAGAGGAGAATACTTCCAAACTGTCCTGAAACTACTCCTGTTTTTAATTCAACTGAGCCATTTCAAAAAGTAGTCAGCTAAACTTCAAGCTACTTGCATTTGGAGCCGTTTAATTTTGGAGGCGGGGCTCGTTTGCATATTCATAGAACCGCATATACTAAATGAGGTGTTTCTGACGTCACAAACTACCTTGTAACCAATCAGATCAACGTGTGATCGTCAACCAGTGGATCTCTGAGCTGAGTGAGTGAGTGGAGGCGGGGCTTATTTGCATATTCATAGAACCGCATATACTAAATGAGGTGTTTCTGACGTCACAAACTACCTTGTAACCAATCAGATCAACGTGTGATCGTCAACCAGTGGATCTCTTAGCTGAGTGAGTGAGTGGAGGCGGGGCTTATTTGCATATTCATAGAACCGCATATACTAAATGAGGTGTTTCTGACGTCACAAACTACCTTGTAACCAATCAGATCAACGTGTGATCGTCAACCAGTGGATCTCTTAGCTGAGTGAGTGAGTGGAGGCGGGGCTCATTTGCATATTCATAGAACCGCATATACTAAATGAGGTGTTTCTGACGTCACAAACTACCTTGTTAACCAATCAGATCAACGTGTGATCGTCAACCAGTGGATCTCTGAGCTGAGTGAGTGAGTGGAGGCGGGGCTCATTTGCATATTCATAGAACCGCATATACTAAATGAGGTGTTTCTGACGTCACAAACTACCTTGTAACCAATCAGATCAACGTGTGATCGTCAACCACTGGATCTCTGAGCTGAGTGAGTGAGTGGAGGCGGGGCTCATTTGCATATTCATAGAACCTCATATACTAAATGAGGTGTTTCTGACGTCACAAACTACCTTGTAACCAATCAGATCAACGTGTGATCATCAACGAGTGGATCTCTGAGCTGAGTGAGTGAAGGCGGGGCTCATTTGCATATTCATAGAACCGCATATACTAAATGAGGTGTTTCTGACGTCACAAACTACCTTGTAACCAATCAGATCAACGTGTGATCGTCAACCAGTGGATCTCTGAGCTGAGTGAGTGAGTGGAGGCGGGGCTCATTTGCATATTCATAGAACCGCATATACTAAATGAGGTGTTTCTGACATCACAAACTACCTTGTAACCAATCAGATCAACGTGTGATCATCAACGAGTGGATCTCTGAGCTGAGTGAGTGAGTGGAGGTGGGGCTCATGTGCATATTCATAAAATCGCATATACTAAATGAGGTGTTTCTGACGTCACAAACTACCTTGTTAACCAATCAGATCAACGTGTGATCGTCAACGAGTGGATCTCTGAGCTGAGTGAGTGAGTGGAGGCGGGGCTCATTTGCATATTCATAGAATCACATATACTAAATGAGGTGTTTCTGACGTCACAAACTACCTTGTAACCAATCAGATCAACGTGTGATCGTCAACGAGTGGATCTCTAAACTGAGTGAATGAGTGGAGGCGGGGCTCATTTGCATATTCATAGAATCACATATACTAAATGAGGTGTTTCTGACGTCACAAACTACCTTGTAACCAATCAGATCAACGTGTGATCGTCAACGAGTGGATCTCTGAGCTGAGTGAGTGGAGGCGGGGCTCATTTGCATATTCATAGAACCGCATATACTAAATGAGGTGTTTCTGACGTCACAAACTACCTTGTAACCAATCAGATCAACGTGTGATCGTCAACCAGTGGATCTCTGAGCTGAGTGAGTGAGTGAGTGGAGGCGGGGCTCATTTGCATATTCATAGAACCGCATATACTAAATGAGGTGTTTCTGACATCACAAACTACCTTGTAACCAATCAGATCAACGTGTGATCGTCAACCAGTGGATCTCTGAGCTGAGTGAGTGAGTGGAGGCGGGGCTCATTTGCATATTCATAGAACCGCATATACTAAATGAGGTGTTTCTGACGAGTTTCAAGGGTGTTGAGTTACATTCAAGATATTTTAAGGCGTGAAGACATTTTTTTCAAGGAAAAAACATTTAATTATGTAATTTTAGTGATCAAAGATGAGTTTTAAGGGATAAAATTATTGACTACAGGAGGACTTTAATATGAGATTATAATGTGTGATTAAAAACTCACACAATGCACAAAACAATGAGAGTGTCAGTATTAAACTAAAAGCATCATAATTTATGCAACTGAATTAATTAAATTGCGATATTTCAGCAGAATAAATATACAAGACTTCCGAGTAAATAACTAGAAGAACAGTGCAGTAAATGGTAAAACTAGTGTGTTTATGATTATGATAATGAAGTTAAAATAACATAACAATTAAAAGTTTGCAATATAAAGCAGCATAACGGACCCTTTGAGTTACATTTACATTTACATTTATGCATTTACATTTACATACATGTATGCATTTAGCATAAATGAGTTAAAACAGAATAATTTACATAAACTTAAAGATTTCTTTGGTGCGTCTCTTTTGCTTTACTAACAGCAAGACTGCAGATGTACATGAACAAAACCTCGTGATCATGTTCTCCAGCAAGTTTTGAGATGAAAATGGGAAAATTGAATCTTAAAGTCACCATGAAATCAAAATTGACAGTTCTTGTTTTTATTTTATTCCTGTAATACATCAGTGCACATCATTATTGTGTTAATAATCTTGAATCAGAATAAGTTCCTCTTGCAGCATCTCTTCTATTCTCTGATGATGTGGGCGGGGCAACCTGTCAATCACATGAGATCAGCCAATAGCAAACCACAACCATCCAATCAATTCCACACAGACAGAATCAAGCCCCGCCCACATTTGTTCTTCGTCCAGAGGCGTTTCACTCGGATATACAGAACTTCTTTTCTTTGTGTTTCTCTTCATTTCTCCCTCATGTTCAATGTTCTCTCAGACATTCTGTAGACATTCAGGAGCAGTGTAACGAAATCCCAGTGAAAGAGACGCTGGTGTGTGTGTACAGTATTCATAAGCAGCGTGTTTTGACATGTCGTGAACAAGAACATCGCACTGCTTTGCCTCGCTGCCCATTCGCTCAGAATCTTTAATTAACACTTGGCAATTATGTGCATTTCCTTGGGGGCTGATAAATGAAAACTTTAAAGCTGATTATATTCTGATGTTCTGACGCCTCAAGTTTGTCTCGTGTTCTCTCAGGTTCAGCTCCAGAAAAAGATGCAGTTTTCAGAGGTTATTTTATCCCCAGTCGACCCGATGGCTCTAATCGGGTTTATTCTCCACTCTCGCTCTCCTGCTGTTTCTCCTCAGTCACTCGCTTTCATGTTAAGCCTGGCATCGGCTTCTCTGGAGGAACTTCAGGAGAATCTGTGCAGTTGCGGTAAATACATCAGTAGGAATAGATATATCGCAGGTGCAGAGTGTTTTACAGGGTTATTATCGCTAAAAGCATTCAAACGTGCTTGAATTAAAACCATTACTTGAATAAAAACTTTATTTACCTTGATTGAAATCAAATAAAATATTAAAAAGTAAACTTGTTTTATTTCAGCTAGTTGTAAAGGCAACTTTTTTCTTTTTTTTTATTATTAAAATAACTACAATTAAAACTGAAATGAAAATTTATAATAAATCTAATTTTAAAAAATAATAAAAATGACCAAAACACACAACAAAATAATACAACTTTTACTAAAATTAAAATAAAAATGGAAATAAATTAAATAAAAATGATTAAATTTGCAGTTGCAGTAAAGACATCAGTAGGAATAGATCTATAGCAGGTGCTTTATTATATTTTAAATTACTTTTAAAATACTTTATATTTTATATAGAGTGTTTTATTATCGCTAACTGAAAATATAAACGTACTTGAATAAAGCTGTTACTTGAAGAAAAAAAAATGTTACTTGAAATTAAATAAACCTTAACAAAGTAAAATATAAAAAAGTAACTTGTTTTATTTAAGCTAGTTGCAAAGGTAACATTTATCATTTTTGTTCTTAAATAACTACAAATAAAACTTAAATAAAAAACACAAAAAATAAATAAAACTTTAACTAAAATTTAAATATAAATGAAAATAAATTAAATAAAAAGTAACACTAACTGAATAAAAAAATAATAAAAATGTCAGCTCGTTGACAAAGAAACATTTATTTTTGTATAGTTTAACTTAAAGTACTAAAAAAACTCAAACATGGAAATAAATAAAATCAAATAAAAAACTTCCAGCTAGTTACTTGAAGTGCTAAAATAACTAAAACTTAGACTGAAATAAAAATGTATAAATTAATTATTCTAATTTTAAAAAAAGTTAACATGACAAAATTACTAAAACTTTAGCTAAAATTAGAATAAAAACGGAAATAAATGAAATAAATGTAACGCCAACTGAAATCAAATAAAATAAAAAAACTTTTGGCTAGTTGCCAAGGAAACATTTATTATTTTCCTATAGTTTGACTTAAATTACTAAAATAACTAAAACTGAGACTGAAATAAAAAATAATACATTAACTGAACTTTTTTAAATAAAAATGACAAAAACACAGAAGTAAATGACTAAAACTTGAACTAAAATTATAATAAAGGGGGAAAATAGAACAATGTGCTGTAATAGTATCTCACTGACAGACGAACAGCGCCGGCGTTTCATCAT
>NC_137127.1:1918307-1935807 GCF_949319135.1 Squalius cephalus | reverse complement strand
GTTGAACACAGACACACACACACACACACTCACTCTCTGGCGTGCACCAGTTGAACACAGACACACACACACACACTCACTCTCTGGCGTGCACCAGTTGAATGTGTGACTGGAGCTAAACTGAGCTCTCACTCCCTCTTGTGTTTAATGTCTCAGAATGGAGTGTAATTTCTCTGTCAGCGTCTCTGGTTTCTGCCTTATCGAGTCAGTGAGTCTCGCTGCTGTTTACAACACACACACACACACGGTTTATTTCCCTGAGTAGCTCTTGTCCGTCACTGCAAACATCCACATCCGGCACAGCGAGAAAAACAACCCACTCAATCACTTCATAGTTATTCACTTCACACAGTGAGAAAATACACTGTAAAAATGCTTTTCTTACTTAGGGTTTTTGTCTTTGTCCTTAACAAGATTTTTTTTCTTACCCCATTGGCAGATAATTTTGCTTGTTTTACGCAAAAACGCACTTAAAGGCAGGGTAGGTAGGATTTTTCTAAAAAAAAAACATTCCAAATTTGTTTAAACGGTCTTTATATACCAATACATAATTAAAATGTAAGTACTCTGAAAAAGAGAGTATAAAAACCGAGTGCCTGTAGACCTCTCACGACTGTTGTAAACACAGCTCATTATTTCCATTCACTCCACCCCCTCCCTTCTGAGCTCCTTCCAAAGCCACGCCCCCAAAACACATGAACGCGCGACGCCAAACGCTCAGGCTCAGCTGGAAGACGCATTTATTACCTGAGACGAGTGGAGAGGAAGGAGCGCAGTGCATGCAGTGACCATGTCAGAATCACATGTAATAAAATACCTAACTTTATCACAATAAATATATACAAATAAGATTTATTTTAGTACTCACTATCAAGCTAGCATATCGATACTGGTAAAGTTTAAAATATACTTTGTTTGATTCGGTAACGAGCTATATTTATAGGTAACGAGCTATATTTATAAGGCAAAGCTAAAAACAGGTTGCATTGATACACGTTTTTCCATTACCATCAGTTACACTGTGATGAAGGTGAATTTCGTGTAAGATTCATAACATATACAGTGTTTTGCGAGTTTCCATGATGAAAACATTGTTGACTGTAATGAGGACTACATTCCGGAGACAAGTACCGCTTCGTCGGTTCGAGGACAGGTCCAGGGTCGAGGGCGAGCAGAGGAGGTCGTTCAAGAGTGCGGGAAACCAGGGTCCGAGGAAGTAGTTTTTGCCTTGTTTGCCTTCGCTGACTGAATATGCAGGTGCTTTGAGTTTTGAATGCTCTTTCTCTGCCATAATTTTACTCTTCGTAGGTTCCGCGCCTCTCTTGCACTCCTCAAATCAAACGGGTGCGCGCGCATATGGGCAGATCTTGTAGCAACAGGGGTGGTAGCCATGGTTGCGAGAGTGAGTGACAGTCGCCCAAACCAATCAATTGTTTTGTCCCGAATGGAAATAATGAGCTGTGTTTAATGCAGATTAAAAGGTCTACAGTCACTTGATTTTTATACTCTCTTTTTCAGAGCACTTACATTTTAATTATGTATTGGTATATAAAGACAGTTTAAACAAATTTGAAAAAAAGTTTTTTATAAAAATCCTACCTACCCTACCTTTAATTTTTAATTTTTTTTTTTTTTATGGTGTAATTTCTTATGTCGTTTTACTTCTCTAGTAAATGCTTCTTGATTTAAGAATTTTTTGATATTTAGACTGGAAACAAGACAACAATCCTAAGTAAGAAAAGCATTTTTGCAGTGTACAAGAGGGCTTATTATAGAGGAACTTCCTTCTGGAGAAACTCCTTCACCATCTGGAAGTGTGTATGATGTGCTTCACAAATATAGTAGCAGAACTCTGTAATCCACTGCTCACAGTCGCTCATAGACATCTCTAATTAATTACAGATTAAATAGATCTGCATCTGTGTTGAAATGAATTGCGGTTCACACAGGTTGAGTGAGTCCCTGCGGTGAAGAACTGTTTAATCGCTCCTCTTCCTATCAGAAAATGGCCTAAACTCTAATCCAATTTGAAGTTTAGCACCTCAGCGTCCTTTCAGAGCAAATTATTACGAAGAAAATAAGAATATTGAATTATGATTATGGAGTTGTTTCTGAGAGTCTGCATTATGGCATTCTGGGAAGGAAGAAATACAAGAGTTCTCCCTAAAAACAATAACTGGCCACTGTGTGTGTGTGTGTGTGTGTGTGTGTGTGTGTGTGTGTGTGTGTGTGTGTGTGTGTGTGTGTGTGTGTGTGTGTGTGTGTGTGTGTGTGTGTGTGTGTGTGTGTGTGTGTGAGTATGTGTGAGTGTATGTATTATTTATTAATCAATGATTTAATGAATTATATTTATAATTTATTATGTGTGTGAGTGTGTGTCAGTCTGTATGAGTTTGTGTGTGTGTGTGTGTGTGTGTGTGTGTGTGTGTGTGTGTGTGTGTGTGTGTGTGTGTGTGTGTGTGTATGTATTATATATTAATCAATAATTTAATTAATTATAATTATAATGTTTTAATAATATGTAATTAATTAATCAATAATTAATTTTTATGATAATTTGATATATATATATATATATATATATCAAATTATCATAAAAAAATAATTAAAATATCTCAAATAAAATTAACATAAATGATAAAAAAAAAACATTTGTACAGTACATATATATTACAATAATTTAAATACCTTTTTTTTCTTTTTTTCTTTGATATCATTACCAAGACCAATCAATCTAAATTCATAAATGAAGTTTAGCTCTGAGTTAAATCAAGTGCACTCTCAAGGCACATTTGTTTTATTACTGTACTATTGTTGAGCCAGAAGATCAGAAGTGTCCTGTGTCGAGCTCGGCTCCTCGACGGCCCGGTGTGAGAGTGAGTGATAGTGTGTCATTATTACCAAACATAGCAAAGTGCCCTTCCTCTCCTGTGTATATCAGTCCCGTGTACGGCAGAGGTCACGTCTGCGCTCTCTTTGTGCTCGGTGTTATCTGGGACTGTCGGTGAGGAGCAGTCAAACACAGGAACGATCTGACTCTGAGTTATTTCCATTCGGCCCGTGTCCTGATTGCTCTCGGAGTCGTCCCGAGGCGAGTCCGCGGCTCCCGGACAGCAGAGCTTTTAAACAGGGGTGAAGTGCTGAAGTGTGAGACGAATCAAAGTGCTGTGGAAACTCTGGACAGATCGAACAGAGTGCTCGTTTGATTCTGGTTTCATATTCAAGGCGTAACCTGAGGGTGTATATTATGTATATTATCATTTTTGGTGGGTATTAATAAAAAAGACATGATCCGTTTGAAGGAAGAGTGCAATTGCAGCTCTCTCTCTCTCTCTATACATATATATATATATATATAAAAGAAGGGGGGGGGGAGTGGTAATACCATGGTACTTTAATACATACCATAATTACCATATTTATATACTATAGAAAACAATATAGTTACAACAAAACCATGGTAATACCGTGCTATCATAACCAAAAAATGGTAATACCATGATACTTTTTGTTAGTTTTGTTTATTTTATATATATATATATATATATAGAGAGAGAGAGAGAGAGAGAGAGAGAGAGAGAGAGAGAGAGAGAGAGAGAGCTGCAATTGCACTCTTCCTTCATATAAATAATTAAAAAATATATCTATATATAACTGTATAATATTTAAAAATAGCTAAAAATCTATTTATTGCACATCTGAGTTGATAGATAGAATTTATAAATCTGAATAATGCTAAATCTGATGAATTATATATTAAGCTCTATACTCACGGCAAGAGGCAAAGACTGAATAATGGAGCACTAATGAAGGATATGTAGCTGTGTACATTTTTAATTAATTTTGTTTTAGTTTTCATTTAAATGAATATATATGAATAAACAAACTCTAAATTTCAATTTAAAAATAAATAAATTCTTATTGTGACTTTGCGTGTGTTGTCATCTGCTTTTAATTGTTTGTTGTTATGAGAAATTCTGGAGCAAAGATTTATAGGCATAGTACCATGGTAAAGTGATGGTATCAGATGGTAATACAGTGGTACTTTGATATACACTGCCCTATAGTGAATGATTACCATATTCATATACCAGAATGGAATATGAGTTACATGGCATAAAAAAATGGTATAACAATTCCAAAAAAAATGGTATAACAATTCCAAAAAAGTGGTATACCATGGTACTTTGATAAATACCATAATTGCCATATTTATATACTATAGAATTCAATATATTTACAACAAAACCACGGTAATACCATGCTATCAATTCCAAAGTACCATGGTACTTTGATAAATACCATAATTGCCATATTTATATACTATAGAATTCAATATATTTACAACAAAACCACGGTAATACCATGCTATCAATTCCAAAAAAGTGGTAATACCATGGTACTTTGATATATACCATAATTACCATACCATAGAATACAATATCACCACCAAACAAGTAATAAAAACTCAGTGAGTGTTTTAGCGCAATTTTCTCACCTCATGGGATCACAACACTAAGAGATAGTAAATATTTTCCTGGATTTTTTTTGTGCGTTCCCGAGATTAGACCTTCCTTAACATAATGCCGAAAACCCGAAGTCTCTAGGTGGTCTGGTTGAGGAGTAGATAGAAGTGCAAGATTGGTGTGCACAGACGCACAGAACAGAAATTATGAGTTAACAATCGCAATTTGTCCGGTGGAAAATTGCGCTAAAAATGGAAATACCATGGTACGTTTTGTTAGTGTTTTTTAAACTCATATAAAATGTGTTTTTCTGCTGACTCCAAATCAAAAACTTTGTCTTTCACCCCTTAGGGAAGAAGAACTCGGTTCTCCAGCACAAGGTCCAGCACGACTTGAGTTCAGGAGCTTTGAACTACCAGGAAAGTGAGATAATCCAGCAGATTGTGCAGCACGATCGGGACATGGCTCACTGCGCCGACCTGATGCAAAGTCCCTCGCCTCCTGCTCCTCCGTCTCCTACTCCTGTGATCTGGGCTCCCCTGATCCAAGCGCCTCTTCAAGCTGCTGCTGCGACCACTTCAGTCGCCATTGCACTAACCCACCACCCCCATCTACCTGCAACTCTCTTCCGACCTCCCGTTTCCGTAATCGGACCGAGAAACGAGCCACTTAGCAAGATAAAGAGGTTTCAGACAGTTGCACCAATTTTAGGAGGTCCTGGATCAGCTGGAGACTCTCCATCCGGTTCCCCGTCAAAGATACGTTCGGGAATCGACACACCTCTTCTTGCATCCCTTCGAACGCATCATTTGTCTGGCGCCACTGGTTCCAGTCAACAAGCGTCGGCATTCCCATTTGGGAGCTATTCTTCATCAGCGTCTCTGACTTCTAGCACTGCGCAACTTCATTCACAGCCGAGGCAAAAGCAAGCCATTGCTCCCAGTACGCCACCCAGTACGCCACCGGGACGTCTCCAAAGAGCGACTGAAACCAGTGGATTTCCAACCTCATTAAATACTAGTCCTCTCGGCTTGTTCACTCATGCTCCCAATCATGGACAACCTCCACCAAAACCTTCTCAAACAAGCTCCCTGCAGTTTGCTTCCGGAGGCGGGAAGACTTGCACTGGATTGAACCTCTTCCAAACTCCCGGATCACCTACTTCCAACCGTTCCCAAGCCCTTGAGAGTTCATCCCACGAGATCCCACCCACTTCATCCACTTACCTTCCTTTAGAAAGGTCAGCGCTTGCCTCGCTCGCTCAGTACGGCTCAGCGAACGCCTCTCCCTGCTACACCCCTTTAGCCCCAAGTCCCACTATCCAAAGCCCCGTAATTGGGAGAACTTTCCACTATAGTGACCCTTCCAGTGCCACCGGCTCCCACTCATCCCTGCTTCTCCCACAATCCTCCTGTCCCGGCCAACTCCCCGGTCACCACATTTCAGGCACTGACTCTCCCCTAGGCCGCTTTTATGAGGATTTAAACATACTTTCCAGCTCCCACCCGTCACTTTCCGTAGAGGGAGCGGGTCAACTTTCCCCTCAGGATCCCGGCTTCTGCTTATCCCCGTTTTCATCGCCGACGCTAACTCCCAAACCCTGTAGCTCGGTATCCGGGCACATGTCCTCCCCAGTACAGACTTCTCCAAGCTCTCGAGGCCAAGCTCACTCTATAGGGACGTCACCTGCACTTTCTCTCCCGCGTGCCTCCGATGGACACCCATCGGATCTAGAACCGCTCCGTTCGAAACTCCCATCCAATTTGTGAGGCTAAATCACACCCTCCTAACTCAGTAGTGACCTTCCCCTGTGTGGCGTTTGGCCTTTTCTTTAGTTATCTCTGTATTGGCACTGTGTTTTAATCTTAATCTATTTTTAAATATCTATCGATATCTATCTAAATATCTATCAAGTAATCCTAGAGCTCTAGATTTCACTTTTGTTTGCTTTGTTAATCTACCGTTTTCCTCTCATTGAATATAGATATAGATATATATATATATGAAATTATATATTTAAATATATGTTAATCAATCTATAGGAGGGTGTGAAATGCAACATCTATTGAGACCTAAAGGACATTTTGTTATTTTATACCTACGCCAAATTTATCCACAAGGAGTTTGGTTATTAATATTGACATGGACAGAAAGAAAGAAAGACTTTTTTTGCAGAAGACAAAAAAGAAATACTTTTTTGCAGGAACCTATGCACTCACACCTGCATATAAAAACTGATTTTTGTCTAATCCAAAACACCTTTTTAGTCGCCCTAATGAGGATCACATATTGCTGATCTTGAATCTAAGGGGTTGTGTTTAAGGGATTGTACCTGTTTATTCATTCTACAAATGTTTGGGACTTTCTGAGGTGGAGAGATGAACATAGGAAAACCAAAAAATGTTTCAGCCCACGTTCTCTGTAGCATTTCTTTGTTTTGTTCAGCGACGCTGTAGTGATGTTAGCAGGCATTGAGTGGGCGTCAAGGGGAGAGGGATTGAGAAACATCCTAACTAAATTACTATTCACTTGTGTCTTCCAGGATCATACGATAGTGTAGCCCTGCTCTATGTGTGTGTGTGTGTGTGTGTGTGTGTGTGTGTGTGTGTGTGTTACTCTGATTGATGCAAGTGGCAATCAAGTTTGACTTAGCGAGAATAGTTTTGCCTTTTTACTGCAACAGAGAAGAAATGGAGAAATTTCCAAGCAACATTTCTTATTTGTACATAAAATAAGCCAACAACATTAGTCAAAAAGCTGCTCAGAAGTTATTTTGTTTGTTTTTCTATATCTTTAGCTGCTAAATGATTATCGTTCGGTGGAATCGTGTGAAGGATTCTGAATTTACGGTGTAAAGGCCCGTTCACACCAAGGGCGAGAACTATACTGATAAAGATATCGCTCTAAAAATAAAAAAGAGAATTGCAGAGTTCACACTTCAACTGTAACGATAACAGCATCGAGAAATTATGTCATTAGAATCACTTTCAGAACGATTGTTTTTTTCAGCTGATATGATAAAAACATTAAAGGAGTAGTTCACTTCAGAATTAAAATTTCCTGATAATTTACTCACCCACACGTCATCCAAGATGTTCATGTCTTTCTTTCTTCAGTGGAAAAGAAATAAGGTTTTTGAGGAAAACATTCCAGGATGTTTCTCCATATAGTGACTTCAATGGGGTAGATAAGACTCTTATTCCTCGGCTGGATCGTGTCGAGACTTTGAAGCTGCAATGAAACTCACATCTGGACCTTCAACCCGTTGTACCCCATTGTAGTCACTGTGGAGAAACATCCTGGAATGTTTTCCTCAAAAACCTTATTTCTTTTCCACTGAAGAAAGAAAGACATGAATATCTTGGATGACATGTGGGTGAGTAAATTATCAGGAAATTTTAATTCTGAAAGTGAACTACTCCTTTAACAGCCAATCAGAATCCATCCTGCTCTAAGAGCTCGAGCATTTAAAGTGGCAGACGACAAAACATGGTTATAACAAACAGAGCGATATCGTCCACTGGTGTGGACACTAATATAGTTATCGTTCTTAGTATGAATGGGTCTCAAGTCCAAAACTATGATGATCAAATCCGTTCAGGGATGATAGAAGATCTCATCACACACACCTGAGTCTCTCACAGGTCATGACTCTCAGCCACAGCGTTTTGATTTAACAGGACAGACAGGCACCTTTCGGGCGACCCTTGACCCTTGTCAGTTTGAGAACAGGACAACATAGTGATATTGCACACATAATTCGGTTTAAGCAACAACAAAAAAGCACAATATAAACATTTTATTGGCTGATCTGTTACTGGATATTTTACATGCTTCCAGAAAGGAAATTATATAAATTGTGGATGGTTGCATGCTGGAGGAATCACTCATGTGGAGCACAAACACTGTATGGTCTTTTCTCTGACAAGTCAGACACTGGGCCCTAATTTAAGGATCTAAGCGCATGGTAAGGGCGTGTCCGAATACACTTTTGCTAGTTTAATGACGGGAAAATGGTCGGTTCTCCCGGCGCATGGTCTAAAAGGGTCGTCTCTATTCTCTTAATGAGTAATGGGTGTGTTTTGGCCGTAACGTGCAAAAAAACAATCAGAGTCTCATCTCCCATTCCCATTTAAAAAGCCAGTTGCGCTCGTGCCATAGTGGATTTGCTATTTACATGACGGAAAGACTGAGCGCTTCACTAGCGAGGAAACGGATCTGCTCGTGCGCGAGGTTAAAGCTGTGTGTGTGTGTGACGTTAAAGTCATCTACGGGACAAGCCGGATTCACTATATCTTTATGTACACAATAATAATCTTTTACATTGTAATCCTTTTATTTTTAACATTTGGCACATTACTAACGCACTCTTTAAATAACAAAAAAAAATACTGCGCCATTGACTTTAGTCCAGTTTTCAGTCGGTCAATGGCTCAGTCTATTTCTGTTCCTCAAAATAGCAACACTCCAACAATGCGCCTGAACACACACCTCGTTTTCAGACCAGCAGCCCATGGCCGTACAAATGGGCGTAAATGCATTTGCTATTTAAACAACGTGCCGTAGGACGTGAAAATGATAATTGCGTCAGGCTGAAACTAGCAAAACTCACTTGCGTCGCGCCTGGCGCTGCATTGAGCCGGGTGTATGATAGGGCCCATTGTGTTACTTCTAAAGGCAAGTTTGACATTTTTTCCCTGTTCTTTCTCACCCTCAGTGTGTCTCGAAGTGCAATCAGGGACAGCATTTACACACACGCACACGCACACACACAGACCTGAGAGCATCTGACCTGAGGAAAGTTCATGCGTCGTGAAAACTCAACTTTTTGAGAAGCAAGACGAGGGAGAAAGGGAGACGGGAAGCACAAATGCAACGAGACACTGATGTATTGAGGAGATGTGTGCTGATGGCAGGTACCAGGACCCCCGGGGGCCGCTCGCCGCGATGACACGTTTGTTCCCTGCGTCTTGTGATTGTTTTCTCAGGGCTCTCGCTAGTTTCCAGAGGGGGTAAAATATTGATTGTGGAGTTTTTATTGTGACAGTCACATAAATAAATCAAAACACAAAGACAACCGCAGGGAGTCGAACCTCGTAGGCTTGATGGGAAGTAGAAAGTGAAGGAATCAGGGCGAAAGAGTGACTGATTAGAGAGAGAGAGAGAGACAGAGAGAGAGAGATGAAACCTGGATGATCTCTGAAGCATTGCATGAAATCCAGAGTAGAGACGCTGTCACAGAATCAGAGTTTTGATTCAGAATCACTGACTCGTATTATAAGAATCTTCGGGTTCAGATTGACGGGTTCAGATCTCGGCTAATACATTGTTAGCTAGTTTGTAAATGCAACTGTGTGCTTCATTGCTTTAAGTAACTGACGACTGATGATGTTCAGATTTGAGAGTATTGGGCCTTAATTGTGAAACATTTCAGTGTAAATCATACACTACCGTTTAAACATTTGGGGTTGGTAAGATCAACGTTAATGTTTTTGAAAGAGTCTCTTCTGCTCATCAAGGCTGCATTAATTTGATCAAAAATACAGTAAAATTGTGAAATATTATTACGATTAAAATAGCTGTTTTCTAAGTGAATATACAGTAAAGTGTAATTTATTCCTGTGATCAAAGCTGAATTTTCAGCATCATTACTCCAGTCTTCAGTGTCACATGATCCTTCAGAAATCACTCTAATATGATGAGAATGCTTAACAAACATTTATGATTATTATCAGTGTTGAAAACAGTTGTGCTGCTTCACATTTTAGTGGAAAAAAAGGTTTAGTGGATCAGTTTTATTTTTCAGGATTCTTTTGATGAATAGAAAGTTAAAAAGAACAGAATTCATTTGAAATAGACTCTTTTGTAACATTATAATGCATCATTTTAATGCATCCTTGCTGAATAAAAGTATTCATTTATATAAAAATATATATATAAAAAACTTACACCAAACATTTGAATGGTAGTGATGAAAATCATTACATAATTAGCACATTTCATTTTAATGAGATTATTCACCTACAAATGGATTTCTGTATGCTTTAATGAATGAGGCTCATAGAGTTGCTCGTTGATATTTATGGCAATTTTTCTGTCAAATTTTATGAACCGCTTTCCCATGAATCATTTTGTTGTAAAGGAAAATGGGAAACTCAGTTTTGACGAGTGCCACACACGCATGATGAGACGCTTTTACAGACACAGCATGAAGTCGAATCTGGACTCGATCCATCTGGAAACATGCTTCAGTGTGTCAATAAGTGAATTTTCTCTTTGTTGATTAGTGTTATTAAAGAGACGGCAGGAATATTAGTGTTATTATAGAGACGGCAGGAATATTAGTGTTATTATAGAGACGGCAGGAATATTAGTGTTATTATAGAGACGGCAGGAATATTAGAGTTATTATAGAGACGGCAGGAATATTAGAGTTATTATAGAGACGGCAGGAATATTAGAGTTATTATAGAGACGGCAGCAGGGCCGGAGTTGGGCCACTTTTCAGCCCGGGAGTTTCAGGCCCAAGACCGGCCCACTTTTTCCATGGTGGAATTCCAAGCACTTTTTCCAAATTGGATAAATGAAGCAACAGTTCAGCTCTTACTATTGTGTAGTTTGTATTAATACCATGGTTCAACAAATAATGTAAAGGTTAAATAATAATTCACTTAGACTTTATAAGAAGCAATTGCGACTTTATTTCAGGCAATTCTGACTTTATATCTCGCAATTCTGACTTTATAACACGCAATTGCGACTTTATTTCACACAGTTCTGACTTAATTTCTCGCAATTCTGACTTTATAACACGCAATTGCGACTTTATTTCACGCAATTCTGACTTTATAACACGCAATTGCGACTTTATTTCAGGCAATTCTGACTTTATATCTCGCAATTCTGACTTTATAACACGCAATTGCGACTTTATTTCACGCAATTCTGACTTTATATCTCGCAATTCTGACTTTATAACACGCAATTGCGACTTTATTTCACGCAATTCTGACTTTATATCTCGCAATTCTGAGAAATAAAGTCAGAATTGCGAGATGTAAACTCGCAATTGTGAGATAAAAAGTCGCAATTATCTTTTAAAATGTTTTATTCTGTGGCGGAAACAAGCTTCCATACCTCCTGGCCTCTTCCTCCCATCCTCCCTGATGCGTACCGTTACGGTAGGGCCGGCCCAGCTATCGGTAGGCGCTGGCGGTGCCGCGGTAGCCTACCTGAGAAAACGTTTTGGAAAAGACGGACTATGGACCCAACCAACTCTATAGGAGGGGAGGGGAGAACTCCCTCACATGGTACAACCCATGCAGAGGCTGCGCGCTGCAGTGTCAGAATGCGTAACGTGTAATGTAACTAACGTGACAAATGTGAAAGAAAAAAAAAAAAAAAAATGTTTAAATTCCTCGACCGGCCCAAAAGTGAAGCGGCCCACCGGGAATTCTCCCGATTCTCCCGATTACCCACTCTGGGCCTGGACGGCAGGAATATTAGGCTGCTGTCACTTTAAGAGCTGCACTGATCTAATATACTGATACACACGTTATCTCGCACTTGAATAGGTTTAAAATCACATTGAAATGCTCACAAAGGAATCGATAAGAGGAATCAAAAAAATGTATTTTATGACAAGTGATTTTCGCAACCCTAGTCACAGTGGATGAGAATCGACACTGTGTCCGTGACGCTTCACAGCATCCCGACAGCAATCCCGACAGAAAGACTAGCATGTTTCCGCATGTTTCTGGTCCTCCGTGACGGTTCTGTCACATCTGTGGTTTTGACCAATAGGAGCACAGCTTTCAAACACGGCGAAACGAAATGCGTCTGTTTGTTTACGCTCTTGTTTCCGGAAGTCAGTCACTAGTTTCGCCTTCTTGATGACATCATGCACGTCGTTAAAGACGGAAAGAACGTCAAAAAGTCAAAGTCAAAATCTGGCACATTCTTAAGGCAAGACACTACAGGTGAATATGGCAAACATTTGAGCTAATCGACATCAGCATACTTCCATGTTGATTAATCCCAGTGCATTAAAGTCTGCGTGAACCGGAAGTTGCAAACGACTTTTCTCCAGTGTTGTGATGTATTTCCCAGTGAAAGGGAATATTGAACAGAGGGCAGGGTTTTACTCTAGCGCTCCTCCTCTCCATCTCTCGCTCATAACAGACTAAAGGTTTGAGGGGAGTGGTTAGGCGTTTCCCAACCCAAGTCCTCAAACCTACGTCATCAAAGAAGGTCCTCCAATGCAGAGGGGAGGGGCATTTTCAGATTTTGATTAAAGATTACGAAGCCAAAAAATTTTTTTGTGTGGATTGACTTGCATGGATGAATTGTTCACCACAAAACAATCAATTTAGGCAAACAAAGTAAATATGGTCAATTTTGATTTCATGTGGACTTTAAGACAAGTGTCTTTTTAAATATGCAAATGAGGCATTATGCAGCCTAATTGAATGCGCTAGTTTTGTGTACATTGGAGAAAGCAAGGTTCAGAATTCTTGTTTGATTTTGTTGTTGAGATAAGGAGAGTTTTTACAGAGGAGGTTTTGGATTTCTCTTGTTATCACTTCGGAAAGTCTGAAATATAACCAGTCTTAAAATTGCCCAGTTCATGAAAAACAAAAGAATGGTTTTGCCCGTATGGATCACCGCCAGGACAGATATCCCTCAAACATACGTGTAGCGAATGTGACAGGGTGAAAAACGCCGGTTCTCTGTGTCTGGATCTTCGTCACAATGTCGAAAGTTCAAGTGTTACATTTAAAATTTAAATGTATCATTTTGAATCAAACATGCTTGGCTGAAAGAAGTGCGATGTGTTCTGAAAGATGAATCTTTGAAAGGACATAAAACCTGTTAGTTTAGTGTTTTAAGAGGGCTCGGTGTGTACTGTTTTAACCCACTTCACTGTGTGTTTTTGGTCTTTACGAAACATAATGATATTATTTATTTCTCTGCATTTGTTTTGGTTTTCCTGTCATATTTTGTGATGATGTTCACCACATGTTTCTGATCTGTGATTATTCTACTGGAAAGCATCATGTTAATACACCAGAAACATGTTTGAGGTTACTGAAATACACTTTAGCACTTTCTTCAGGACAGTAATGAAGACACGATGTTCGACATGCTTGAAATGAGAGAACAGAGACGGATCAATCAGAGAATGTCAATCTATTGAACGCTTTTTTCTTATTTTTGTTCCTATGAAATCTATAACGTTGGGGAAAAAGCAATAAGTGTGATGTAACTGTGTTGATGTGTTGGAGACGACAGTAGATCATAACCCGTCTGTCCTGAACGCTGGACGGCACCAATCAAAACCTGGATGGATGATAAGCACACAAACTGGATATTATTAAGAAAAGATCAAATAAAAATATTAAGAATTAGGCTGTGTTTGTGTCCTGATTTCAAGCTGTTGATTTGCTGATGTTTGCTGTCTCTGTCGTTCTCCTGAAAGATGAAATGATTAACACTTACTGTATGCATGGTTTAAAATCTCTTCTATAGACCAGAAATATTGATGCATCAACTTTGAAGACTTGCAGTAATAAAAAGTGTAGAGATTTTTGCTGTAAAGATCAGAAAGAGGATGGAAAATGCTCACAAAACCTAAAATATGACTTTTTTCTGTGTCTGGATCTTTGTCACACTGTAACAGCGCAGGAAGAATCTTGAAATGTAGACGTTACATTTAAAATGTAAATGTTTTATTTTGAATCATACATGCCAGGCTGAAAGAAATGTGTTTATAAGATGAATCTTTGAAAGGACAGAAAACATTTTTTTTTTTTTAAAGGTTCAGTTTGTATTTTCAGTGTGTGTTTTGGTCTTTATAAAACAATGGTATATAATGATATTATCTATTTCCCTGCAAAAATGTGTACAACGTTGCTACATATTTAGGAATCTATGTGAAATTAATCATTTGTTTTTCATTGTGTTTCAGTGGTGACTGTGTGTGTGTGTGTGTGTGTGTGTGTGTGTGAGAGAGAGAGAGAGAGAGAGAGAGAGAGAGAGAGAGAGAGAGAGAGAGAGACTGAGAGAGAGACTGAGAGAGAGTGTGTGTTTTCACATGTTTTTCCATCCCGGTGGGGTCTTAAACCTGAATGCACACACACTCATGGGGACTCGTGTCACTGTGGCCTAAATTGAGGAAACAAGCTTATAAATCATACAGAATGAGTTTTTTTGAAAATGTAAAAATGCAGAAAGTTGTGTTTAGGGGTCGGGTTTTGTGTGTGTGTTTGTGTGTGTGTGTGTGTGTGTGTGTGTGTGTGTGTGTGTGTGTGTGTGTGTGTGTGTGTGTGTGTGTGTGTGTGTGTGTGTGTGTGTGTGTGTGTGTGTGTGTGTGTGTGTGTGTGTGTGTGTGTGTTGTACAAGAGAGAGGCAGGTTTTCCCCATAATAACAGTACCATATATTGGAATTTTGAAAAAAAAATGGAATTTTTGATAGAGCAGTCTTATGCTATCTTATTTTTATTTTTTAAATACAGTAAAAATAGTAAAATTGTGAAACATTATTCCAATGTAAATCAGCTGTTTTCTATGTGAATATACAGTAAAGTGTAATTTATTCCTGTGATCAAAGCTGAATGTTCAGCATCATTACTCCAGTCTTCAGTGTCACATGACCCTTCAGAAATCACTCTAATATGAGGATTTGATGAAACATTTATGATTATTATCAGTGTTGAACAGTTGTCCTGCACTTATTTTAACAGTTTTCCATTTTATTTTTCTAGATTCTTTGATGAATAGAAAGTTCAAAAGAACCGCATTTATCTGAAATAGAATCTTTTGTAACATTACTGTCAATTTTGATCAATTTATTGCATTTTTGCTGAACTTTGAACAGTAGTGTGTGTACATTTAGAAATATGAAGCTGTAATCGCTAACGGTGACATTTCAGCAAAGACTGGAACATGAAGGTTTATCTGGTTCAACATCTTCTAAGCCTGTGAGTGTTTCTGCGGGTCACGGGTCAGAGGAGGAGAAGAATCTGACACACAGAACCCAAAATCCTCTCCTCCTGTCCCGACTTTAACCGCTGTCCTTCTATAATCCACAGAACTGGGTTAACCTGCTTTAACTGATGTCTTTGACCCACAGGCCAGCCGTCCAACTGCAGTCATAATTCATAACCGCAGTCATAATTCCCCGTCATCGTTTGCAGAAAGCTTGAGCTTTTCCTGATTTTTGGCAGGCGGAGAGATGCGGGAGAGCCAGATGTCAGGAGGCTTTCGGAACAAATAAATAAATAAGCAAATAAAAGATCTAATAGAGAGTTTATGGAGGGTTTGAAAAGTGCACAGTTTAAGCACTCGCCAAAAATCCAAAAGCATAAATCCGTGGAGAATCACGCAAACCTCCACACTTCAGGAGATCTCATCACATGTTGAGGACAGCTGACATTAGTATTATTATTATCATTATTTAAAAACATAAGATGTAAGGAAAGATAAAAAAATATTAGGTAAATTAGGCTTTATATCTTTTTCTTGTTGACTATTGAACTATAACTTGTTTATTGTTTGAAAGATTGTCTGTCTTTGTATGTTATGTTTGTTAAAATGTGCAATAAACAAGTTATAGTTCAGAAGTCAAAAGATCTAAAGAAGCCTAATTTACCTATTGAAAATAATAAGAGAGTATTATGAAAGAATATTAAACATGGCACAAATTCTAGATGTTTTTACAGCTTTCTTATTTACAGACATTGAAATTGTATTTAAGTACACATTTACATTTATGGATATAAAACAAAAGGAGGTTAATAAAAAAACTTGCTTCGACTAGATTATTGTTATTAATATAAAAGGCATTAGCATTCCTCCAGAAAGACTGGACCTCTTGTAAATATTGTCAGATATTTCTTTGATTTTATTTTGTTAAGATACATTTCTGAGGGAGTGACCAAACAAACGACCTCTTAATATCATCAAAACATCTGAGATTATTTTTCTCTTGTTATGGACTATAATAGTTAGTGTCCGACTCACGCTTTTCCACACGGCCAAAACATCCATCATAATCCCGGCAGACCTTGAAATGCCACTTTAAAACATTTTAATTCACATAAAAGTCCAGCTTTATTTCTCTCTCACACACACACACACACACACACGCCATGACCAAGAATCTCTCATCACTGCAGATATGGAGATGGAGAAATGAAAGAGGAATCTGACGGGAACAGAAAGGTGAAGAGGAGCAGCGCTCCGTTAGCGGACTGAGCAAAAAGGATTAATTACTTTAGTGTTTGACCCCGAGTGACCCGGATGGGATTATCCCGGAGGAGAAGCAGGCGCTCGAGCTCTGTCAGGGAACACTGCTAGTTTAGGACGAGCGACTGAGGGGATTTAGGGATACTGACCCGAGAAAATGAGTTTTCTGACTGCTAAATTCACCATTAACAACAACATGACATCAAATACTATATGATTTATTTTCTTATTAATGTCCCTGGTCTTATTAGCAATGATTTAAGCTCGTTTTCCAGAGAGAGAGAGAGAGAGAGAGAGAGAATTTCATCAAAATGCTGCAGATCTGAAAGGATTTTTCCTCTTTCCTGATGTAATATAGGCCACATGCACACGGAAAACAGCTTCATGATATGCCTAAAACACACTAAAAACTATTTGTCGGTGGAGTAAGAAAAACTGAAGTCAAGATGTACGGAAGAGGATTAGGGCCAGGCAATAATAAAAAAAATAAAACCATCTCGAGATTAAAGTCATTATAATGCGAGATTAAACTCTTTAAATTTCGAGAAAAAAAGTCGAAATACAATCTTGAGAATAAACTCATTAAATATCGAGAATAAAGTCGTTGTGTTGCGAGAAAAAACTCGTTAAATTTCGAGAAAAAAGTCGAAATACAATCTCGAGAATAAACTCATTAAATATCGAGAATAAAGTCGTGTTTCGAGAAAAAAACTCGTTAAATTTCGAGAAAAAAAGTCGAAATACAATCTCGAGAATAAACTCATTAAATATCGAGAATAAAGTCGTTG